>NC_084612.1:63027402-63177402 GCF_033978795.1 Nerophis ophidion
GCGAACTTTATCCTGGATGTTCTCTACTAAATCCTTTCAGCAAAAATATGGCAATATCGCGAAATGATCAAGTATGACACATATAGTGGACCTGCTATCCCCGTTTGAATACGAAAATCTCATTTCAGTAGGCCTTTAAGTGCAGTCAAGAAGGAAAATATGCATTATACAGTCTGATGGCTGTTCGTATGAAGGACCTCCTGTGTCGTTCCGTGTTACATTTTGGGAATCTGAGTCTTCCACTGAACGTGCTCATTCTCTCCGCAAGGTCCGAGTGTAGTGGGTTGGAGGTGTTGTCCATAATGGCTAGGAGTTTTGCTTGACTTTTCCTGTCTGACACCACCTCCAGAGAGTCCAGCTCCACTCCCACCACGTTACTGGCCTTCTCTACCAACTTGTCCAGTCTGTTTGCGTCCCTCACTCTCAGCCCGCTGCCCCAGCAGGCCACGGCATACAAGAAATATCAATCAATCAAAGTTGGTATGAACTATTGACCTATTGAAGGCTCCAAATACTTCACGTCAAATATTCCACTTTGAAATATGTTTAGGGGAAATATTGCGTATTGATTGATTGATTGAAACTTTTATTAGTAGATTGCACAGTTCAGTACATATTCCGTACAATTGACCACTAAATGGTAACACCCGAATAAGTTTTTCAATTTGTTTAAGTCGGGGTCCACGTTGATCAATTCATGGTAATTTATGTGTTTGCCATTAAAAAACAAATTTTTATATAACAAAAGGGCATTATAAAAACTTTTTTGTATCTGCACTGCAACCACATCATTTCCCCTTCGTCGGGTAGATAAAGTCTATCCTTTCCTAATATTTTGTTAGATCTGAAATTTTTTATAGAAATGTAATAGTTGAAAGTGAAGTGTATGACTTACTTTTTTTTTTTACACTTTTATGAGGGGGGGGGGGGGGCTACACGATGACTGATCATTTTAGTGGGTTTTTGCTCAAAAAATAATAATGAATACAAATCATAATCAAATATTCCATTATTTGTGTTTTTGACATAAAAAAATGTTTTTCTTTAATAATAGGGCATAGTATATACATATATATATACATATATATTTTGTTTATATATATATATATATATACACATACATACACACACATATCCATATTTATATATATATATATATATATTCATATGTATGCATGTTTAATTATATATATACATATATATGCATATTTATGTATACACACATGTACATATATATATATACATACATACACATCCATATGTGTATATATACATCAATCAATCAATCAATCAATCAATCAATCAATGTTTATTTATATAGCCCCAAATCACAAATGTCTCAAAGGACTGCACAAATCATTACTACTACAACATCCTCGGAAGAACCCACAAAAGGGCAAGGAAAACTCACACCCAGTGGGCAGGGAGAATTCACATCCAGTGGGACGCCAGTGACAATGCTGACTATGAGAAACCTTGGAGAGGACCTCAGATGTGGGCAACCCCCCCCCTCTAGGGGACCGAAAGCAATGGATGTCGAGCGGGTCTAACATGATACTGTGAAAGATCAATCCATAGTGGCTCCAAGACAGCAGTGAGAGTCCCGTCCACAGGAAACCATCTCAAGCGGATCAGCAGCGTAGAGATGTCCCCAACCGATACAGGCGAGCGGTCCATCCTGGGTCCCGACGAGCGGTCCATCCTGGGTCTCGACTCTGGACAGTCAGTACTTCATCCATGGTCATCGGACCGGACCCCCTCCACAAGGGAGGGGGGGACATAGGAGAAAGAAAAGAAGCGGCAGATCAACTGGTCTAAAAAGGAGGTCTATTTAAAGGCTAGAGTATACAGATGAGTTTTAAGATGAGACTTAAATGCTTCTACTGAGGTAGCATCTCGAACTGTTACCGGGAGGGAATTCCAGAGTACTGGAGCCCGAACGGAAAACGCTCTATAGCCCGCAGACTTTTTTTGAGCTCTAGGAATCACTAATAAGCCGGAGTCTTTTGAACGCAGATTTCTTACCGGGACATACGGTACAATACAATCGGCAAGATAGGCTGGAGCTAGACCGTGTAGTATTTTATACGTAAGTAGTAAAACCTTAAAGTCACATCTTAAGTGCACAGGAAGCCAGTGCAGGTGAGCCAGTACAGGCGTAATATGATCAAACTTTCTTGTTGTTGTCAAAAGTCTAGCAGCCGCATTTTGTACCAACTGTAATCTTTTAATGCTAGACATGGGGAGACCCGAAAATAATACGTTACAGTAATCGAGACGAGACGTAACAAACGCATGGATAATGATCTCGGCGTCTTTAGTGGACAAAATGGAGCGAATTTTAGCGATATGCCCGGTTTCAGGGCAAATCACTCGACTGAGACAGCCCTCGCAAAACTGACTAATGATCTATTGCTAACGATGGACTCTGATGCGTCATCTATGTTGCTGCTCCTCGATCTTAGCGCTGCTTTCGATACCGTCGATCATAATATTTTATTAGAGCGTATCAAAATACGAATTGGTATTTCAGACTCAGCCCTGTCATGGTTTAACTCTTATCTTACTGATAGGATGCAGTGCGTCTCCTATAACAGTGTGACCTCGGACTATGTTAAGGTAACGTGTGGAGTTCCCCAGGGTTCGGTCCTTGGCCCTGCACTCTTCAGCATCTACATGCTGCCGCTAGGTGACGTCATACGCAAATACGGTATTAGCTTTCACTGTTATGCTGATGACACCCAACTTTACATGCCCCTAAAGCTGACCAACACGCCGGACTGTAGTCAGTTGGAAGCGTGTCTTAATGAAATTAAACAATGGATGTCCGCTAACTTTTTGCAACTTAATGCCAAAAAAACGGAAATGCTGATTATCGGTCCTGCTAGACACCGACCTCTATTTAATAATACAACTTTAACATTTGACAACCAAATAATAAAACAAGGTGACTCTGTAAAAAATCTGGGTATTATCTTCGACCCAACTCTCTCCTTTGAGTCACACATTAAAAGCGTTACTAAAACGGCCTTCTTTCATCTCCGTAATATCGCTAAAATTCGCTCCATTTTGTCCACTAAAGACGCCGAGATCATTATCCATGCGTTTGTTACGTCTCGTCTCGATTACTGTAACGTATTATTTTCGGGTCTCCCAATGTCTAGCATTAAAAGATTACAGTTGGTACAAAATGCGGCTGCTAGACTTTTGACAAGAACAAGAAAGTTTGATTATATTACGCCTGTACTGGCTCACCTGCACTGGCTTCCTGTGCACTTAAGATGTGACTTTAAGGTTTTACTACTTACGTATAAAATACTACACGGTCTAGCTCCAGCCTATCTTGCCGATTGTATTGTACCGTATGTCCCGGCAAGAAATCTGCGTTCAAAAGACTCCGGCTTATTAGTGATTCCTAGAGCTCAAAAAAAGTCTGCGGGCTATAGAGCGTTTTCCGTTCGGGCTCCAGTACTCTGGAATGCCCTCCCGGTAACAGTTCGAGATGCTACCTCAGTAGAAGCATTTAAGTCTCATCTTAAAACTCATTTGTATACTCTAGCCTTTAAATAGACCTCCTTTTTAGACCAGTTGATCTGCCGCTTCTTTTCTTTCTCCTATGTCCCCCCCTCCCTTGTGGAGGGGGTCCGGTCCGATGACCATGGATGAAGTACTGACTGTCCAGAGTCGAGACCCAGGATGGACCGCTCGTCGGGACCCAGGATGGACCGCTCGCCTGTATCGGTTGGGGACATCTCTACGCTGCTGATCCGCTTGAGATGGTTTCCTGTGGACGGGACTCTCACTGCTGTCTTGGAGCCACTATGGATTGAACTTTCACAGTATCATGTTAGACCCGCTCGACATCCATTGCTTTCGGTCCCCTAGAGGGGGGGGGTTGCCCACATCTGAGGTCCTCTCCAAGGTTTCTCATAGTCAGCATTGTCGCTGGCGTCCCACTGAATGTGAATTCTCCCTGCCCACTGGGTGTGAGTTTTCCTTGCCCTTTTGTGGGTTCTTCCGAGGATGTTGTAGTCGTAATGATTTGTGCAGTCCTTTGAGACATTTGTGATTTGGGGCTATATAAATAAACATTGATTGATTGATTGAGATGAAAGAAGGCCGTTTTAGTAACGCTTTTAATGTACATATATATGCATGTTTATTTATATACATATATATGCATATTTATGTATACACACATGTACATATATATACATACATACATATCCATATTTATATATATATATACATATATATGCATGTTTATTTATATATACACATTTATATATACATATATATGCATGTTTATATATATACATATATATGCATATTTATGTATGCACACATGTACACACACATATCCATATATATATATGCATGTTTATATATCTATATATATACATATTTATATATACATATATATGCATATTTATGTATACACACATGTACATATATATATATATGTGTATATACATACACATATATATATATAAATATATATATATATATAAATGCACATATATACACACATACATATACATGTATAAATACAGTATATATACATATATATATAAACTTCATATAATGAAGTTAATATATACTTGATCTAAGGATTTCAGTAGATTAAAAAAAAATAATGCACATGTCTTAATTTAAACATTTTTATAACTGAACCCCAATTTTGAAGGGAGCCCTGGAGGTTAAAAACAATCTATATATTACACTGGATTTTAAAACTAAAACTAAAAATGTCCCCCGCATGCTTTGATAATCAAGAGTGCGGCCCTCAGTCGAAAAATTGGGAAATCCCTGTTGTACACAAAGAACAATCATAACCCCTACCAAATAATTGAAACAGTTTCCACACCATAAAGGACAAAAAGCCAAATATTGATCCTAATAATTATTAGTAAAAGAAATGCTAAAAGTTAGGGATTTAAGGATGGATCTCAAATGCATTGTTATATTGCAGTGTATTAAATTCACATTTAAGGTTATAATCAATACAACCTTTACATGTGAACTGAATTAGATGCACTTTAAACGTTTGAATGGTTTTCTTTTTTACAGATTTTGCCATTTTTCGACCACAGCTGAAGAGAAAAAAATCACAACTAGTGCACATTCTCCAGAAAGGCACACAGTATTCCGAGGTTGACGTTCTCATCGATACTTCTTGTGCGGCCATACAATGTTTTTTTTGCTTAGCATCTCATAAAGGTGACTTAACTGTGTTCGCAGTAAAAAACAACTTTATTTTTACTGTTTTGGGTGTACAAGAAAGTAGATCCTCCGCAAAATTGCTGACGTAATAATCGTAGGTATTATTCCTCTGAATTATATTCACAATGAGGACGTATTTGATACCATAAATACACATTTCTGCAATTTCAATGTCCCATAACAATGCCCTGGCATGCATGGCTTTTTTTTGTTCTGGATCAGGATATCTGTGAAACAGATGGTTTCCTCCTCCAGCCCTTCCACATCTTCATCAGTTTCCTAGAGCTATAGGACACAGTCTTCCACATGCCTGTGCAGGGGGACCCACACATTTATCATCACTATACACATAATTTCAAAGCATGTGCGATACAAAAAAAGCTTACCGGCTGTCGCAATGCCTTTGATGCTTTGTGTTACACTGGAGGTCTTCACAATAGAGGCGATGCCTATGAAACATAATTTGATATGTGAATAACAAAAAAAAGATGCTTATAGACGGCGCCCTCTGCTGGTCTTAAGGTAGAATTGCCGTCCAACATTAACATTCTTTCATACAAAGACCATCCATCCATCCATTTTCTAACGTTTTATTCCCTTTGGGGTCGCGGGGGGCGCTGGTGCTTATCTCAACTACAGTGGGGCGGAAGGCGGGGTACACCCTGGACAAGTCGCCACCTTATCGCAGGGCCAACACAGATAGACAGACAACATTCACACTCACATTCACACACTAGGGCCAATTTTAGTGTTGCCAATCAACCTATCCCACAAAGACCAAACCGGGTTAAAAGGCAGTGTCCAGTCACCTTGTTGTACAACACTTCCACAATCTGGGTCCTGAGCGACTTGCAGAAGGATCTCCTCCACGTCTCGGTTCTTCCCTGGAGGATCAACCAGCTTGGTGATCCTTTGCTGTAAAGTGCGGGGCAGCGCCATCAACTGCGTGAACTGCCCTTCGGGGCTTTTGTCTACCTGGAGAGACACAGACAAGTGCTTTAAAATAAAAATAAAAACACTTCCCCGTTGGTTTTGCTCCATAGAGCTTGTTGTTTTTCACCTCCAGTCTTCCTTGTTGGGGTTTGTAGACCACTTGAGGACAGTCCCGCAAGATGTGATTATACAGAATACGAAAGTGCTCAATGTTGTCTCTCACGATGTTGGCCACCTTGGATTTATCCTCTCCAATCACCATCCTGAAATCACCTTGAGAGGGCCAGACCAAATGTTTTCCATGATGGATGGGAAATGTCACGTGGAACAGCTGCGGCTGCTTCATCCATCAGTTTAATGAGTTTCCATGGTATGCATTGTGACTGGGCTCAAAACATATTTTTCAGTCTATAAGGCACACTTAAAATCCTTTTCATTTTCTCAAAAATCAACAGTGCGCCATATAACCGCATAATGTACGGCATAATTCTGTTTGTGCTTACTGACCTCGAAGCAATTTTATTTGGTACATAATGTAATGATAAAGGAAACCAGTAGATGGGAGTCATACATAAGATATACGTGTAGACTGCAATATGATGGCAGTAAACAACACCAAAACTTTAAACATTTTCCATTGAGAATACAGAACATTACACACGGTGCTTAAAATTAGGGGCGCCCGATAATATCGGACTGCTGTTATCGGCCGATAAATGCTTTAAAATGTAATATCGGAAATGATCGGTATCTGTTTTAAAAAAAAGTAAAGTTTATGACTTTTTCCAAACACCGCTGTGTACACGGATGTAGGGATAAGTACAGAGCGCCAATAAACCTTAAAGGCACTGCCTTTGCGTGCCGGCCCAATCACAGAATATCTATGGCTTTTCACACACAAAAGTGAATGCTATGCATACTTGGTCAACAGCCATACAGGTCATACTGAAGGTGACTGTATAAACAACTTTAACACTGTTACAAATATGCGCCACACTGTGAACCCACGCCACACAAAAATTACAAACATTTCGGAAGAACATCCGCACCGTAACACAACATAAACACAACAGAACATATACCCAGAACCCCTAGCAGCACTAACTCTTCCGGGATGCTACAATATACACCCCCCACAACCCCGCCCACCTCAACCTCCTCATGCTCTCTCAGGGAGAGCATGTCCCAAATTCCAAACTACTGTTTTTAGGCATATTAAAAAAATAGTGCACTTTGTGACTTCAATAATAAATATGGCTGTGCCATGTTGGCATTTTGTTTCCATAACTTGAGTTGATTTATTTTGGAAAACCTTGTTACATTGTTTAATGCATCCAGCGGGGCGTCACAACAAAATTAGGCATAATAATAATGTGTTAATTCCACGACTGTATATATCGGTATCGGTTGATATCGGAATCGGTAATTAAGAGTTGGACAATATCGGATATCGGCAAAAAAATCCATTATCGGATAGCTCTAATAAAAATCTGTCAATATGTAACCTGCTATTTGGTGGAAGTAAGGACCATATTTTCCGGACTAAAAGGCGCACTTAAAATAATATTTTTTTTCCTCAAAACTCAATAGTTCTAGTTTTGCTTACTGACCTCTAAGCCATGTTATTCAGTACATGATGTTAAGTGTGATCAGTAGATGGCAGTCAAACAGAGATATGTGTCGACTGCACTATGATAGCAATATGACTCAAGTAAACAACACCAACATTGTATTTGTTCAATTGAGAAAATAGAACATTCCACATGGCGCTTTAAAATCTATCAAAATGTTTTATACGACTTCGGTAAGCTATGCAGCTGCACCGTTTGATGGTTTGTCAGCGCATTAAACATACGAGTATTATTAAGGTGCGTGTTTAAGGACCGCAAAATAGCACCAATCAAGAGACATATTACCTGCCGTTTTGATTTGCAATATTATGTAAAACAACTTTTCTTACCTTCTGGTACCTGCTGATGTTTATTTGGGATCTGCATAAGTCCTAAAAATGTGCGCGCGTCCGCCGTTGTAGTCCATACCGACACCGTAGTCATAAGCTTCTTGTTTTTTCTACCTTCTTATGTGACATTCATCTTCCGCTGTTGCCATTTCTAATATAAAGTACTGTAAAGTTCTTACTTATATCTGTCAAGAGACCAGCTATCAAAGCGTTAAAAACTGTGGTGCGTTTATATAATTCACCAACAGAACTTTAGTTATCAGAGGGTTCCGGTCGGACGTTTTTCCACGGGACATATTTCCGGCGTTGTTGTTGCATTATTGAGCCACGGATGAGGAGATGCTGTTTCGTTATTGATTTACATAAAGTCTGAATGTCATTAAAACACTTAGCACCATTTTTGACACTTCTTCCACTGCCGTCCTTGCACGCTACACCGCTACAACAAAGATGACGGGGAGAAGACGCAGTTGAAGGTGAGCCACGTAAATAAGACCGCCAACAAAACGGCGCATTCTGAAGAGACGTTCACAAAGCGGCTTGAAGATGATCAGTAAAACAATCTATGCAACATTTTGACCAACGAACCACCATTACATGTTATGTAGAGCACAAGATAGTGTTTTAAATTCAGAAAAAAAAACATAATTACTCCTTTAATGCGCCTTTTGAATGAAAAAACACCTGAATAGCCATCGGCAGTGCGACTTTTAATCCGGTGCGCCCTATGGTTCGAAAAATTTGGTAGATTCTCAATGTGATAATTAATGATGATTTAATTCACGCAGTCATCCAACCCTCCCAGCTACACAGCTGTTAAACGTTAGAGGAAAATGTGTTTAGCTGTGACAATACTTTACCAGCATAAGAAAGGCCAGCTATCTGCAGGAAAAGTTCCTCCTGGCTGAAACTCTCAGGCAGCATAAGGAAGGAGGCCGTCACCGCGCTCTTGAGGTTGGCGACCAGAGCGGCACGGAGCTTTCCATTCTCACTCTGCAACAGCATCTTCACCTGCATAGAAGAATGTGCGTAGATACTCATTTGCGGAGCGGATGTTCCGATACCTACTGAAATATCAATACTGCAGATATCAAATCTTTATGTTCTAATATTGATCCTCAAATCAAAATATTGATACTTTTAATTAGAGATGTCCAGAGATTGCTGGAGATGGCTACCTCCGAATATCCGTACTCTGAGTGGGAAAACGCTGCTCAGATTTATCGCTAAGTCATAAATGGTATAAAACCAGCCAGCTTTGATAAAGTGAATGACCCTGAGGTTAAATAGATAATTCAAGATTGTATGTCGGCATGTTTAAAAAATAAATAATAATAATGCACTTTGTGATAGCCAAAGTATAGTATTTCCCATAGTTGTAGTGGGTGTCAGGATTATGAGCATGTCCCAAGTTCCAAGCTGCTGTTTTGAGGCATGTTAAAAAAAAAAATGCACTTTGTGACTTCAATAATAAATATGGCAGTGCCATGTTGGCACGTTTTTCCATAACTTGAGTTGATTTATTTTGGAAAACCTTGTTACATTGTTTAATGCATCCAGCGGGGCATCACAACAAAATGTGTCAATTCCACGACTGTATACATCGGTATCGGTTGATATCGCAATCTGTAATTAAGAGCTGGACAATATCGGAATATTGGATATCGGCAATAAAAGCATATCATCTCTACTTTTAATACTTTAGTTCAGGGGTGTCCAATCTTTTTCCACTAAGGGCAGCATACTGAAAAGTGAAGGTAAGTGGGGCCATATTAAATTTTTTCATTTAAAAAAAAAATGCTGAAAACAGATATTTTGTTTAGAATATTTAAACTTTTTCTCACTAGTTATCAATTTTTTTTCTCTTTTTTTCTTACATTTTTACTAGTGTTTTTCTCCACTGCAAGAATACAATAAAAAAAAAAATAATACGATTGTTTAACTGCATAACCTACTGTTCTAAAAGTTCTGCCTGTACAAAAATATCAGATACACATTAAACAGTGTTTTTTATTTTTCAAATTAATTCAAAAGTTAATATTATTGTATTTTTTACCTAAAAATCAAACATTGTTTGTATTTTGAGAATTTTTTATTTTTTTTGAGAAGGTGTTTTAGGTCAGGGGTGTCTAAACTTTTTCCATCAGGGGCCGTCCTAAGTGATTTCTCCAAATTACAACTGGGCTTCGTTGTGATGAAACCACAGGAACGGGTTGTTCTACCAGTAGTTTGTCAACTTGACGGCCACATTTAGCCGTGTTGTTAGCATTGCATGTCATTCTACATCGCTCCTGCAAAAGGCTGACTAATGTCATGTGGAGCTGATGGTGTCAATAAAGAAGTTAATCAACAGCATTTACAGTATCTCCACTTAGCATTACCAGCTGCTGACAGCGGTCTCTCAGTCACACCGAGTCCTGGTGAGCTTCGCGTTGCGTCTTTTGACGTTGTTCGCGTCAAAGGCTCATTAATGTGGAGATGTGTTGTTGATGAAGCAGGAGTTGAAGATGAAGTCCATTAAAAAGTTGTTCTGCCGAAAGCTGGTTGAGCTACATTGTCGCAGTGAAGAAAAGTAGCGCTAAGATTAGCCGCCTGTCATCAGCATTGCTCACCCTCAACCTGGAAAAGCAATTCCCGCTTGGTGAATATCTTCATCAATCATAACTATATCTTCATCAATCATAACTATAATAATGCAAGCTTATGACTACGGCGTCGGTATGGACTACAACGGCGGACTCGCGCACATTTTTAGGACTTATGCAGATCATCTTACTTATATCTGTCAAGAGACCAGCTATTAAAGCGCTAAAAACTGTAGTGCGTGTACATAATTCACCCACGGAACTTTAGTTATTAGAGGGTCATGTTGGACCTGCTCGACATCCATTGCTTTCCTCCTCTCCAAGGTTCTCATAGTCATCATTGTCACCGACGTCCCACTGGGTGTGAGTTTTCCTTGCCCTTATGTGGGCCTACCGAGGATGTCGTAGTGGTTTGTGCAGCCCTTTGAGACACTAGTGATTTAGGGCTATATAAGTAAACATTGATTGATTGATTGAATGATGTTTTAATAATAAGGTTTCTCATTTTCCCATTGGGTTGAGTTTTTCCTTGCCCAACGAGGATGTTGTTGTGGCTTGTGCAGCCCATTGAGACACTCGTGATTTAGGAATATATAAATAAACATTGTTAATTGAATAATAATAAAAAATAGGAAAACACCCCACTGTAGTACATGAAAGGACAAATCGAATTTAATTCAATACTTTAATTTCAGCCTTTAATATGTAAAATATGCTCAATGTTTTTTCTAAATTCACGCCGAAATATTTTAAGTACAATATGGAGAGGGACAACTGTATTGTTCTTTAGAATTAATCCAAGAAAAAAAAAAAAGCAGATATGACAAAGTTGCAGCATTTTAAGAGTAAAGTTGTTCAGTTACCAAGGGGGAAATTTCCGTGTAAAATTAAGTCGTTATTTTAATCCCCCAATTTTTTTTATAAAGTCACAATTAAGCCCTAATTTTGCAGACTGAACGTGGTAAAATCCAATCTTTGTCTCACTACTTGCTTTATAATAGCTGGGTAATATCATAAATAAATAATTAAATAAATATTTTCTCAGAAAAATATGTTTCTTTGCATAACAGTGACTTTATCCTCATAAATGTAGGATTTTTATGTAGTAAAAAACAAAGCTTTGTTCCTTTTTACTGGTAATAACACAACTTTAAAAAAAATAGAATATGATTTTTTTTTTCCTCCTGTTGAATTCCTCCTGAAGAATACAATGATTTGCGAATCCTTTACAACCTATATTCATATGAATAGACTACAAAGACAAGATACTTAACGTTCGAACTGAGAAACGTTGTTATTTTTTGCAAATATTAGCTCATTTGGAATTTGATGACTGCAACATGTTTCAAAAAAGCTGGCACAATTGGCAAAAAAGACGGAGAAAGTTCAGGAATCCTCATCAAACACTGATTTGGAACATCCCAAAAAATGATTATTTGCAAGTTTCTCAGTTGGAACATTAAATATCTTGTCTCTGCAGTCTATTCAATTGATTATAAGTTGAAAAGGATTTGCAAATCATTGTATTCTGTTTTTATTTACAAATTACACAACATGCCATCTTTACTGGTTTTGGGTTTTGTACATTCTGGCAATTCAAGGAGTGTATTTTTTTAGTTTGGGCTCATATGTTTTTCCTAATGCTCCTTGTCCAGCGTCGACAGGTAAGTTTGCTCCGTTAGCATGTGTACAATTACAGATGGATATTGAAATATTCAGATACTGACTGGTTTGTGAAGGCGTCCTGCAACATACATGGTTTTCCAGTGCATTAGGTCATCAATCAGAGACTCGGTGCTGATCACACCATATTTGATGATCTAAAAGAAGAAATGCATGGTTCAAAATCAGGACATCTTACAAAAATAAGTGAATATTTGTGATGTTTTGTTTTACCTTCCCGTCCACGGGCACCAGCGTGTTGTAGTATACGGCAGCTCCGCGTTCACACTGTATGGAGCTGATCGTGGTGGGTCCCAGGAGTTTAAGGAGGGAGTAATGTTTGCGGTTCTGCAGCAGATTCAAGGTGTGCCAAGTGACCGGGTCATCCACCGCAAACACAAAGTCCAGCATGTTTTTCTGCAAGCACAAAAGTTACTTCGCTTTACACATCATAATGTTTTGTACAGACTGCAGAGGTTTCCTGACATGCACACTGCAACAATAAATGCTGCGGTATCACTGTTGTGGTGGTTGTGTGTATTAAGTTAATAATTGTATGAATGCTTTATACCAAAACTAATGTATTTATTATTCAACTTATTTTACTTCTTCTTCTTCTACAGATTTTGGCGCGTTCTACCATCCACATTTTCACCCAGTTCAAACTGTTCCAACTTCAAACTGTTCAGCCTATTTGGGAATCGCGGGCTGTCCCTTGACAAATTCCAAAACTTCCCAGAATTCCAGGTTTTCCGGGACATTTTTTCTATTCAAAATGAATCGGCCATTTTTCAAACTTCCCCCATATCCACATTTTTCAACCTATTCAAACCATTCCACCTTCAACATATTGCACCGTTCTGGAAATTCAAACTACCCCTTTTCCCAATCAAAAAAAAAATTCCAGGATTTTCTAAAATTCCTGCTTTTCTAAAGGCCCATTTCCACCCCTTTTTTCTGGCGACTACTCCTCCCACATTTTTCAATGCATTTCAACCGTTGCATCGTCAAAAAAAACGGAAATACGGATTATCGATCCTGCTAGACCAGGGGTCAGGAACCTTTTTGGCTGAGAGAGGCATGAAAGCCAAAATTTTCAAAATGTATTTCCATGAGAGCCATATAATATTTTTTAACACTGAATACAACTAAATGCGTGCATTTTTAAGTAAGACCAAAATTTTTAGAGTATAATAAGTCTCTTATGCTTTTTAATAAGATTGTTATTCCAAAGTTAACCAATATTAAATATAATACTATTCACCATTAATGCGACATCTTGGACAGGTGCGAAAGAAAACGGATGGTTGGATCAAAATGCATGAGAATGTTTTATAATTTAAACGTTATTTTTAACACTGTGATTACCAGCATAATTATTAATTACTTATTGTGTTAAGCAATGTCAGCTAAGATTTATCTGAGAGCCAGATGCAGTCATCAAAAGAGCCACAGGTTCCCTACCCCTGTGCTAGACACTGACACCTATTTAATTATACCACCTTACAATTTGACAACCAAACAATTACACAAAGCGACTTGGTAAAGAATCTGGGTATTATTTTCGACCCAACTCCCTCTTTTCAGTCACACATTAGGAGTGTTACTAAAACGGCCTTCTTTCATCTCCGTAATATCGCTAAAATGTGTTCCATTTTGTCCGCTAGCAACGCTGAGATCATTATTCATGCGTTCGCTACGTCTCGTCTTGATTACTGTAACGTATTATATTCAGGTGTCCCTATGTCTAGCATTAAAAGATTACAAAATGCGGCTGCTAGACTTTTGACAAGAACAAGAAAGTTTGATCATATTACGCCTATACTGGCTCACCTGCACTGGCTTCCTGTGCACTTAAGATGTGACTTTAAGGTTTTACTACTTACGTATAAAATACTACACGGTCTAACTCCAGCCTATCTTGCCGATTGTATTGTACCATATGTCCCGGCAAGAAATCTTCGTTCAAAGGACTCCGGCTTATTAGTGATTCCCAGAGCCCAAAAAAAGTCTGCGGGCAATAGAGCGTTCTTCATTCCGGTGGCCATGGATGAAGTCCTGGCTTTCCAGAGTCGGAACCCGGGGTGGAAGGCTCGCCTGTGCATCGGTTGGGGACATCACTGCGCTGCTGACCCGTCTTTGCTCGGGATGATCCCCTGCTGGCCCCGCTATGGACTGGACTCTCACTATTATGTTAATTCCATTATGGACTGGACAGTCACAATATTATGCTGGACCCACTCGCAGGGATGGGAATGAAGATTTACAAAATCAGCTGAAGGGGCTTCATGGTGGCAGAGGGGTTAGTGCGTCTGCCTCACAATACGAAGGTCCTGCAGTCCTGGGTTCAAATCCAGGCTCGGGATCTTTCTGTGTGGAGTTTGCATGTTCTCCCCGTGAATGCGTGGGTTCCCTCCGGGTACTCCGGCTTCCTCCCACTTCCAAAGACATGCACCTGGGGATAGGTTGATTGGCAACACTAAATTGGCCCTAGTGTGTGAATGTGAGTGTGAATGTTGTCTGTCTATCTGTGTTGGCCCTGCTATGAGGTGGCGACTTGTCCAGGGTGTACCCCGCCTTCCGCCCGATTGTAGCTGAGATAGGCACCAGCACCCCCGCGACCCCAAAAGGGAATAAGTGGTAGGTAGAAAATGGATGGATGGATGGAAAATCAGCTGACATTTTTTTAATCGTAAAACACCGCTTTGCGGAAGGCCCCCCCCCAAAAAACATTTTGAAATCTGTTAGCTTAGGATGCATTTCCTGCTATTTTGAGTCAAAATCTAACAATATTCTCCTGACCGAAATTTCACATTTATTAGCAAATATTTTCATAAAAATGTATCATGTGATGAAATTTATGTATACAAGTTTACACATATATCAAATTCTTGCACACTTTTGGATTACAGACAAAAATCGGCCTACAAATGGATGAACCAGAATTCAAAATATAAAAATTTAGAAATACATAAGATCGTGCATTGTACTTCTGAATGGACTCGTCTGTTGTAGATTGGTGTGAGAGGAGCCGCGTCAGAGGTGGGAGGCTTCGATAGTTGATTTGAGGCTGCATTTGTGACGATGTTTGACTTCGGCTTGAAGGCAGATCCCAGTGAAAAATTACTTCTCCGTAAACTCACTTCACTTAGATGCCTTGCCGAGTTCGCGTGGTCAAAGAGTGCCACCTTTCCCCGAGATCCATAGTTCACAATGTCCTTGCACGTCCCGGTTCATCGCACTTTGCAATAAAATCGCTGATCAGTTTGTCTACTTCTACGATATTGTTTTTAATCTTCACCTTCAGTTTGATAGATTTATCGAGCCATGCCCAGTTCCACTTGTTTCTCACGCCCTTATCGATATCTTTCGCTAATGAAGCATTCCTATCTTGAATAAGTTTAACCATGTCTGAAACTGTTTCGTCAATAAAGAATCGTGTTAATTGAGAGCTACTGTGTTTTCTTTCCAGATTAGTCGCCGATAAACACAACCAATATAAACAGAATACGAGTTCAGAAATGCTCACAAGAATTGTGGATCAGGGACTAGATATTATTATTATATTAGTCCTGGGTATGACGTTAAACTACATCCAAGCATGAGATGGGAGGTTGTGTGTGGGGTTAGTGAGTCCCAACTAACGTCTATAAAATGCACACAAAGAACCGTTTGCACCTTCTCTTGTGACTGGCGGGCAGTCAGCGTCATAAAGCTGAGTGGGTCCATGGGTAAATGGGGCGCGGACAACCAACAGGACAGACTAAGTTCAACAGCCCAGTAAGGCAATTAGTCTAGAAGAAGGATCTCTGATATAAAATACCCCTTCCAACCCGCACCAAGCCAGCGTGGAAGGTGTAGGCTAATAACCAGCATGAAAAGTACGCCAAAAAGACGGCCCCCAGACCCCAGCAGTTCCAGGGGAACAGTGCAGTGGCAGGTAGCAGCTAGAGATCGTTCACTATGGCAGAAACATGCTGAGGCTTTCATCCAGCAGTGGACTGACAACCAAGGAAGTAGGTTTGATTTTGAGATTGGTGGAGACACAAAAGTGCTCCAAGGCAGCACTCTGAATGTTTACTTTTTTTATTTTTTACATTAGCAATCATAATTTCACGTCATGCAGATGTTATAGGGGAAAGCAACTAAAATGAAAGCAAAGGAGACAACTTCGAAGAGTTCTCATCTTTACTCTTTAGTGTAGGGCTGTAGTGCAACTGATTGGAGCTGTGGCCGCAAGGTTGTTGGTGCCTGTCGTGGCGGTAATCCCAGAACCCGTTGGTGGACACCAGCAGTGAGGGATGCCGTCAAGCTGAAGAAGGAGTCCTATCGGGTTCTTTTGGCTCATAGGACTCCGGAGGCAGTGGACGGGTACCGACGGGCCAAGCGGTGTGCAGCTTTAGCGGTCGCGGAGGCAAAAACTCGGACATGGGAAGAGTTCGGGGAAGCCATGGAAAACGACTTCCGGACGGCTTCGAAGCGATTCTGGACCACCATACGGCGCCTCAGGAAGGGGAAGCAGTGCACTATCAACACCGTGTATGGTGCGGATGGTGTTCTGCTGACTTCGACTGCGGATGTTGTGGATCGGTGGAGGGAATACTTCGAAGACCTCCTCAATCCCACCAACACGTCTTTCTTTGAGGAAGCGGTGCCTGGGGAATCTGTAGTGGACTCTCCTATTTCTGGGGCTGAGGTCGCTGAGGTAGTTAAAAAGCTCCTTGGCGGCAAGGCCCCGGGGGTGGATGAGATCCGCCCGGAGTTCCTTAAGGCTCTGGATGCTGTGGGGCTGTCTTGGTTGACAAGACTCTGCAGCATCGCGTGGACATCGGGGGCGGTACCTCTGGATTGGCAGACCGGGGTGGTGGTCCCTCTCTTTAAGAAGGGGGACCGGAGGGTGTGTTCCAACTATCGTGGGATCACACTCCTCAGCCTTCCCGGTAAGGTTTATTCAGGTGTACTGGAGAGGAGGCTTCGCCGGATAGTCGAACCTCGGATTCAGGAGGAACAGTGTGGTTTTCGTCCTGGTCGTGGAACTGTGGACCAGCTCTATACTCTCGGCAGGGTTCTTGAGGGTGCATGGGAGTTTGCCCAACCAGTCTACATGTGCTTTGTGGACTTGGAGAAGGCATTCGACCGTGTCCCTCGGGAAGTCCTGTGGGGAGTGCTCAGAGAGTATGGGGTATCGGAATGTCTTATTGTGGCAGTCCGCTCTCTGTATGATCAGTGTCAGAGCTTGGTCCGCATTGCTGGCAGTAAGTCGGACACGTTTCCAGTGAAGGTTGGACTCCGCCAAGGCTGTCCTTTGTCACCGATTCTGTTCATAACTTTTATGGACAGAATTTCTAGGCGCAGCCAAGGCGTTGAGGGGTTCCGGTTTGGTGGCCACGGGATTAGGTCTCTGCTTTTTGCAGATGATGTAGTCCTGATGGCTTCATCTGGCCGGGATCTTCAGCTCTCACTGGATCGGTTCGCAGCCGAGTGTGAAGCGACCGGAATGAGAATCAGCACCTCCAAGTCCGAGTCCATGGTTCTCGCCCGGAAAAGGGTGGAGTGCCATCTCCGGGTTGGGGAGGAGACCCTGCCCCAAGTGGAGGAGTTCAAGTACCTAGGAGTCTTGTTCACGAGTGGGGGAAGAGTGGATCGTGAGATCGACAGGCGGATCGGTGCGGCGTCTTCAGTAATGCGGACGTTGTATCGATCCGTTGTGGTGAAGAAGGAGCTGAGCCGGAAGGCAAAGCTCTCAATTTACCGGTCGATCTACGTTCCCATCCTCACCTATGGTCATGAGCTTTGGGTCATGACCGAAAGGATAAGATCACGGGTACAAGCGGCCGAAATGAGTTTCCTCCGCCGGGTGGCGGGGCTCTCCCTTAGAGATAGGGTGAGAAGCTCTGCCATCCGGGAGGAACTCAACGTAAAGCCGCTGCTCCTCCACATCGAGAGGAGCCAGATGAGGTGGTTCGGGCATCTGGTCAGGATGCCACCCGAACGCCTCCCTAGGGAGGTGTTTAGGGCACGTCCAGCTGGTAGGAGGCCACGGGGAAGACCCAGGACACGTTGGGAAGACTATGTCTCCCGGCTGGCCTGGGAACGCCTCGGGATCCCCCGGGAAGAGCTAGACGAAGTGGCTGGAGATAGGGAAGTCTGGGCTTCCCTGCTTAGGCTGCTGCCCCCGCGACCCGACCTCGGATAAGCGGAAGATGATGGATGGATGGATGGATGTAGTGCAACTGTGCATCATACTGTCAATTAACATAGCCTACTGTCCATCAACAAAATCAGAAATACATTCATGCAATACAACATTGTAAATAAACATAAATGAACTGTAATAATCTTTTCCCCAACTTGTGTTTAAATCACTCACAATTTTTCCCTTCATCTACTTCTTTCTATTGCTGCTTTTGTACTGTAAATGTTTGTCACTAATACTCAAATACAAGCAGATTAGTTTCCACTGGTTGTTCCTATTTGAAAGAGCCAAACACATGCCTCCGCCGGTCTGTAACAGAAATGAACTGCTGGCAGATTTCTCTCAGGTCAGTATTGTCCAGTTTTCCGTGATGGACATGGCACACAGCAAGATTGTTCAGTCTTACTTGTGTCATGGTGGTTCTAAGCCATGTTTTAAGTCTCCGTAAAAATGATAATCTAGTGAGGTTTTATTGTATTTCCACCACAAAGTTTTGTTAATTGGTATTTTCAAACCGTTGCTCACTTCTACACAAATACATGAAACTAAAAAAATAATTTAAAAAATAAAACGGAAAGGTGAAATCCGGTGATCTGATTGGCTGTTAACCGTGGTTTAAATATTGAGCCAGGCTACTATTCTAAAGCCTTATCACATCGTAGGCTATCACTCCGCCTCAGGCACATATGACTGGAAGTTGTTGTCATGTATCCATGACAACGGAATGTTGCAGTCCGTAGTAAAAGACAGCTGATGTTTTTACGATGTTAAAAAACGGACTAAAGTAGTTGAATTCACATGTTCAAGGTTAACGTTCACCTCCGGGGAGGGTTAACAATGGTAGAGGGGACTGAGCATTGACTTTAACCTGAAAAAAAGCGGAGGAAAAGACGAGATGCAGTGCTAATTTGAAGCTAACGTCTGGATAGGTGGGACTATTTTTTCCACAGTGAGGCTATTTTATTGGATAGTATGTATTTTGTGGTTGAATAAAACTACATTAAATTGATTGAGTATTCCTATTTCATATTGCCTTTATTGGTAACAGTTTTATAAAAGCAATATATCACTCCAGTCCATGGTATATGCTCATTATAGCACTCTAAGGGGCGTGACTGGAGTGATATATTGTTGAATTATTCAATATTGTTGAGCCTCTGTACACCCTTGAAGTACAGTTTGACTCCTAAAAGAAGTCTCTTACATCCAGTTTTCTTTTCATTGGCATCCTTCAAAACCTACAGCACACACACACGCAAACAGACACAAACACAATGTAAATCACACCACTGATATTAAAATCCATTTAGCTACCGTGTGCCAGGAACAACAAATGTCGAACATGTTGACAACTTACACTGACAATTGCACTGCCTTTCGTAAGGTCGGTAGCAACTAACATGTAGGCTAGCTTTTACAAGCAGGAGTGACAGCGGGGACAGCCAATCACACGTAAGTTAGCATGAAAATGGCCACCAATCAGGGAGCGATATTTAGGTTAGAGGCGGGACTTCTAGCAGAAACCGACATTTAACCCTTTCTGTGCCATAATCATTGACAAAACATTACGGGCAGCACTTGTATTGCTAGTGACTACACAGTAGCGGCTGGATATTGGTAGGGACGTGTCCCTAACGTCCCTACCCAATTCTACGCTCTTGCTGACAACGGCTGATGATGATGACTAGATATTGTCGGCAAACGACGCGTGCAGACTCCTATAACGGGCAATGTCATTGGTTGATGTCGTTAGCTGATAGTAGAGCTAGCCAATCTGGTGCCTTCACACATTCGCATTATATTATATAAAAGACCCTGGCGGCGCCAAAATCGGCGGAATTCCGCGGCTCCGCGGAAAATTTCCATCCCTGCACTCGACGTCCATTGCATCCGGTCACCCACATCTGCGGTCCTCTCCAAGGTTTTTCTTTGTCATCCGACTTGGTTGAGTTTTTCCTTGCCCTGATGTAGGATCTGAACCAAGGATGTCGTTGTGGCTTGTGCAGCCCTTTGAGACACTTGTGATTTAGGGCTATATAAATAAACAATTGATCGATTGATGGGACATTCTTCAAAGTTCTACAACCAGTATGACCCCGGTGGAGCCCATCAAGATCCAGGGCCGGGAGGTGGCAGTGGTGGGGCAATATAAGTACCTGGGAGTTCATTTGAACAGCTGACTGGACTGGAAGGACAACTGCAATGCTGTTTACAAGAAGGGAATGAGCAGACTCTTTTTCCTGAGGAAGCTTAGGTCCTTTAATGTGTGCAGCAAGCTGTTGGAGATCTTCTATCAGTCTGTTGTGGCCAGTGCCCTGCACTTCGCTGTGGTTTGTTGGGGGAGCAGCACCAGCAAAAGGGACTCAAACCGGATTGATAAACTGATCCGGAAAGCCGGCCAAACTATTGGCTTGCAGTTGGAGGCGTTTGTATCAGTGAGGGACAGGAGGACACTGGACAAACTGCTGGCCATCATGGACAATCCTGCCCACCCACTCTACCAGACAATTGAGGGACAGCAGAGTTCATACTCCACCAGGCTCCTTCAGCTTCCTTCCTGCACTGCACGATTCAAGAACTCCTTCATTCCACACTCCATCCAGCTGTATAATAACTCCCCATACAGCAATAGATAATATCCGTCTATTACCTGACACCTTCTATGTCAGCTACTTCTCTTTGTTTTTAATGTCTATATTATTTTTTCTGCTGGACTTACTCTCTTTTTTATGCTGGGGCTGCAAAATATACTGTGATAGTGTACATAGCAATTGGTATATATTGTATATATGTTATAGACCAGGGGTAGGGAACCTATGGCTCTAGAACCAGATGTGGCTCTTTTGATGACTGCACCTGGCTCTCAGATAAATCTTAGCTGACATTGCTTAACACGATAAGTAATGAATAATTTCGCTGGTAATCACAGTGTCAAAAATAACGTTCAACATATAAAACATTCTCATGCTTTTTCATCCTTCCATCCATCCGGTTCCTACCGCACCTGTTCAAGAAGTTGCATTAATGGTAAGAAGTGTTTTATTTATTGTTGGTTAGCCTCAGAATAACAATGTCATTAAAAAGTATAAGAGACTTATAATACTCTAAAAATGTTGTTCTTTCTTAAAAATGCATGCATATAGTTGTATTCAGTGTTAAAAAAAACCTATATATATATGGCTCTCACGGAAATACTTTAAAAAATATTTGGCTTGTATGGCTCTCTCAGTCAAAAAGGTTCCCGACCCCTGTTATAGACATATCTGTATATATAATATACTGTACACATTAAGTATATATTGTATATATTCGCGGATATGTTATATTTTACATTGCTATACCTAATCTATTTATACCTGCATTGTCCTTTCCATCCTTACACTTTCCATCATTGTAACTGAGCTACTGTGTTGAACAATTTCCCTTGTGGATTATTAAAGTTTGTCTAAGTCTAAGTCCCACATTTTTCATCTGATTCAATTAGTTCCATCTTGAAAATATTCAGCCTGTTTGGGAATTATGTGCTCTATTTCAAATATTCTAAAAAAAAAAAAAAAATCCAGGATTTAAGTTCTGCGATGAGGAGTGCGACTTGTCCAGGGTGTACACCACCTTCCGCCCAATTGTAGCTGAGATAGGCACCAGTGCCCCCCGAGACCCCAAAGGGAATAAATGGTAGAAATTGAAGGGATGGATTTCAGTTCAACTTCGGCATTGGAGCATTCTTCTACTTAGTATGTGAGTTATGTTTACAAGGCATGTGTCACTCCTTACCTCCATTTGACCTTGGCTGGTGCCATGTTGTTTGAAAACGCCAGATCCGTAGGCAAAAGCCAGACTAATATCCTGAGGGAACTGTGCTAAAATCCTCCTGTAAAGCACGCCGGTGTTGTGCAGAGCTGGCAGAGTCATGTTGCCAACACATCGACGAGTTTCACCCTTGTGGAAAACACGCTAGTCAAAAGGCAAGACGGACAATACGCGTGGACGACTAAACACGGAGCATTAAAGGTAATGGTAACATTTTGGATTCATTTCTAATATATTCCCATAAAGTGCTGGCGTTTAATATTTGTTTTTAAAGTTGAACTATGATCATCACTGCATTTCCCTTAGCTTTCGGCGTCGCGTGAATTGTACGTCACAACTCCTCTGCCCGACGAAGAGGAACATGGGAAATGTAGTGCGACGTATTATCAAGGCTGTCGTTTTTCGATTAATGACTTTACGCCATTTTTTATCACGATGACAATGCAAACCGTGTGCCATGAATAAGGTAGGTTCGTCAATTCGCCGGTAGATAGCGGCTTTAAAGAATAAATGTGAGTTTATCATTAATTGATTTGCGTGGACCCCAACTTAAACAAATTGAAAAAGTTATTCGGGTGTTACCGTTTATTGGTCAATTGTATGGAATATGTACTCTACTGTGCTAACTACTAATACAAGTCTCAAGCAATCAGTCAAACCAATTTGTGCATGCGTACTACTTCAAGTTTTTTTTTTTTGAATAAACCTTTATTTTTTAAATTTCAACATTTACAAACAGTTAAGAAATAATAATCAAAGTAAGAACAAAAACAGTACAAACAGCGCCAGGGGGTTGTAAATTCAAAGTAACTAAAAGATGCCAAGGCCAAGGCTGTCCTTTGTCACCGATTCTGTTCATAACTTTTATGGACAGAATTTCTAGGCGCAGTCAAGGCGTTGAGGGGTTCCGGTTTGGTAACCGCAGGATTAGGTCTCTGCTTTTTGCAGATGATGTGGTCCTGATGGCTTCATCTGACCGGGATCTTCAGCTCTCGCTGGATCGGTTCGCAGCCGAGTGTGAAACCTCCAAGTCCGAGTCCATGGTTCTCGCCCGGAAAAGGGTGGAATGCCATCTCCGGGTTGGGGAGGAGACCCTGCCCCAAGTGGAGGAGTTCAAATACCTAGGAGTCTTGTTCACGAGTGAGGGAAGAGTGGATCGTGAGATCGACAGGCGGATCGGTGCGGCGTCTTCAGTAATGCGGACGTTGTACCGATCCGTTGTGGTGAAGAAGGAGCTGAACCGGAAGGCAAAGCTCTCAATTTACCGGTCGATCTACGTTCCCATCCTCACCTATGGTCATGAGCTTTGAGTCATGACCGAAAGGATAAGATCACGGGTACAAGCGGCCGAAATGAGTTTCCTCCGCCGTGTGGCGGGGCTCTCCCTTAGAGATAGGGTGAGAAGCTCTGCCATCCGGGAGGAACTCAAAGTAAAGCCGCTGCTCCTTCACATCGAGAGGAGCCAGATGAGGTGGTTCGGGCATCTGGTCAGGATGCCACCCGAACGCCTCCCTAGGGAGGTGTTTAGGGCACGTCCAACCGGTAGGAGGCCAAGGGGAAGACCCAGGACACGTTGGGAAGACTATGTCTCCCGGCTGGCCTGGGAACGCCTCGGGATCCCCCGGGAAGAGCTAGACGAAGTGGCTGGGGAGAGGGAAGTCTGGGTTTCCCTGCTTAGGCTGTTGCCCCCGTGACCCGACCTCGGATAAGCGGAAGATGATGGATGGATGGATAAAAGAGTATATACATATATATATATATATATATATATATATATATATATATATATATATATATATATATATATATATATGTACATATATATATATATCCCACTTGCCCTTATGTGGGCCTACCGAGGATGTCGTAGTGGTTTGTGTTGTGGTTTGTGCAGCCCTTTGAGACACTAGTGATTTAGGGCTATATAAGTAAACATTGATTGATTGATTGATATATGTCCTAATTAGATTATCCAGAGAATAGTGCTTGATACCGTGGTAGAGCGCAATATATGTATGTGTGGGATAAATCACAAGACTATTTCATCTCTACAGAACTGTTTCATGAGGGGTTCCCTCAATCATCAAATCTCCTGATGATTGAGGGAACCCCTCATGAAACAGTTCTGTAGAGATTAAATAGTTTTGGGATTTTTTTCCCACACACACACACATATATTTATTTATATACACATATATATATATATATATATATATATGTCTTGATTGGATTATCCGGAGAATAGTGCCCGATACCGTGGTAGAGCGCAATATGTAGGTGTGGGAAAAAATCACAAGACTACTTCATCTCTACAGATCTGTTTCATGAGGGGTTCCCTCAATCATCAGGAGATTTTAATGGAAGCATTCACATACAATGGTTTATATAGAGCACAGAGTGGGTGGGTACAAGCAGGCGTAGGGTGTGGTGATTGGCTCATGTGTTACCTAGGAGGTGTTTCCGCCTGTGGCGGCATGTTGAAATGATTTCACTGCGCTTGTTGAGGGATGATAGCTCTGGATGATATATAATAAACAGTTTCTCTTTTAAGCATAAGTTGCATCTTTTATTACCACTGTTGTAAGGTGTGCTGGATACAAGAATTTGCCATGTTATTGAATATTCAACATTATTGTCTTTGAGGTTCCAAATGTGTTTGCTGAGTTCGGTAGAATTCTGCAAAGTCTGGTTTCTAAAGGAGGCGTTGTGATTATTCCATCTTGTTTTGAACGCTCCTTCGGTTAATCCTACGTACGTGTCGGATGTGTTAATGTCCTTGCGTATTACCTTTGCTTGGTAAACGACTGATGTCTGTAAGCACCTTCCGTTGAGAGGGCAATCAGGTTTCTTGCGACAGTTACATTAATTATTGGTTTCAGAGTCGTTTAGTCTGGGGGTAGGCAGTCCTTTTGCAATTGCTTTGTTGTGGTTTGAAATGATTTGTTGCATGTTATTCATACAGCTGTAGCTCAATTTAATGTTGTTCTTGTTGAATATTTTTCTTAGGGTGTTGCCTTTGGGGAAGTGTTTGTCGATCAGAGTGAGGAACTTGTGGCCGATGTTGGTTGAGACGTCTTTGCTGAATGGCGGATTGTACCAGATGATGTTGTTTCGTTTTCTGCTCTTTTTTGGTTGGTTTCCTGGGGTGGGTTCATAGGTGAGGGTGAAGTTGTATCCGCTTTCATCAAGTGCTTTCTGGTACGGGGGGGTTGCTTGGTCGAATTCAGCTTTGCTGGATGACAGCATCGATAGCCGTACCAGAAAGCACTTGATGAAAGCGGATACAACTTCACCCTCACCTATGAACCCACCCCAGGAAACCAACCAAAAAAGAGCAGAAAACGAAACAACATCATCTGGTACAATCCGCCATTCAGCAAAGACGTCTCAACCAACATCGGCCACAAGTTCCTCACTCTGATCGACAAACACTTCCCCAAAGGCAACACCCTAAGAAAAATATTCAACAAGAACAACATTAAATTGAGCTACAGCTGTATGAATAACATGCAACAAATCATTTCAAACCACAACAAAGCAATTGCAAAAGGACTGCCTACCCCCAGACTAAACGACTCTGAAACCAATAATGAATGTAACTGTCGCAAGAAACCTGATTGCCCTCTCAACGGAAGGTGCTTACAGACATCAGTCGTTTACCAAGCAAAGGTAATACGCAAGGACATTAACACATCCGACACGTACGTAGGATTAACCGAAGGAGCGTTCAAAACAAGATGGAATAATCACAACGCCTCCTTTAGAAACCAGACTTTGCAGAATTCTACCGAACTCAGCAAACACATTTGGAACCTCAAAGACAATAATGTTGAATATTCAATAACATGGCAAATTCTTGCATCCAGCACACCTTACAACAGTGGTAATAAAAGATGCAACTTATGCTTAAAAGAGAAACTGTTTATTATATATCATCCAGAGCTATCATCCCTCAACAAGCGCAGTGAAATCATTTCAACATGCCGCCACAGGCGGAAACACCTCCTAGGTAACACATGAGCCAATCACCACACCCTACGCCTGCTTGTACCCACCCACTCTGTGCTCTATATAAACCATTGTATGTGAATGCTTCCATTAAAATCTCCTGATGATTGAGGGAACCCCTCATGAAACAGATCTGTAGAGATGAAGTAGTCTTGTGATTTTTTCCCACACCTACATATATATATATATATATATATATATATATATATATATATATCCATCCATCCATCCTCTTCCGCTCATCCGAGGTCGGGTTGCGGGGGCAGCAGCCTAAGCGGGGAAGCCCAGACTTCCCTGTCCCTATTTATATATATATATATATATATATATATATATATATATATATATATATATATATAAAGTGTAAAGCCATACGCTCATCCATCCATTTACTACCTCCTGTCCTTTTTGGGGTCGCGGAGGGCGCTGAACCCCTCATGAAACAGTTCTGTAGAGATTAAATAGTCTTGTGATTTTTTTCCCACACATACATATATATATACTGCATGAAGGGAAGAAACAACAGCACATGTGTATATATATATATATATATATATATATATAACAAAGTGCAAAGCCATACGCTCACTCATTCATCCATCCATTTACTACCGCTTGTCCCTTTTGGGGTCGCGGGGGGCGCTGGAGCCTATCTCAGCTGCATTCGGGTGGAAGGCGGGGTACACCTTCCTGCCAGAAGCTTGTGGATGGCTACCAAAGCGCCTTATTGCAGTGGAACTTGCCAATGGACATGTAAACAAATATTAACATTGCTGTATGTATACTTTTGACCCAGCAAATTTGGTCACATTTTCAGTAGACCCATAATAAATTAGTAAATGAACCAAACTTCATTAAAAAAAATGTTTGTGATCAACAAGTATGTGCTCTAATCACTCTATCACAAAAAACAAGAGTTGGAGAAATGATTGGAAACTCAAGACAGCCATGACATTGTGTTATTTAAAATTGTATGTAAACTTTTTGACCACGACTGTAAATTTTCCATACCAATATGTTTTTTGTTTTTGTTAATTAATACATATCTAATCCCCTCCTATGACAGTTCACCATGCATCTGCTGGATGAGACCGTCTTCCTGGAAAGCGGCAATAGCCAATCTTCCCGAGCAAATGCATTTTGATGAGGTCAGTCCACGCTAATGAGTAATTATGACCTCCCTCATTGTGTACTGTAAGTGCCTTGTTAATCAGTGATCTACCAGTAGAGCAGCTAAACATATTTTCCACCCTGAGGGGGATCACGGAAGTGTCAAATAGAAGCTTGTTAACCTGAATGTTCGGTTTTGGTGGTTTTCCATGCTGTTGATTAAGGGTGCTTGATTTCCAATTGACGAGAAAACAAATGACTTTCGAGGTCTTTATCTGCTATGGGGAATCAATTAAGCAGGTAATTGTTGTTTGTGTTTTTCAGGTTGTGACTCACGGGTGAGTAGTACACATTTCTGAGTGTGAACGCTCATTAGATGTTATTTTCGACGGGCAGAAAATACCCATGCACGGTGAATGTTCATCAGATGCACACAAGGCAAGAACTACAAGAACATTTCCAGCTATTGGGCAGCTGTTGCCATGGTGATTACCATTGCTGTCTTGGTGCCCGGTGATGGAACATCAAAAAATATGGCACCATTAACCACGCACGCACATTTATGTGCATGCACAGATGTTCCCTACCCCCTTCTGGGTAGAAGGAAGCATCCTCTTTAATCTCTGCATCATCTTTAGGGAACATTTGCATCATTCCTAATGACCAAAACATTTTTTACTATCTTTTTAGGGACGTGCTGTTGTTTCTTCCCTTCATGCAATTTAACGAAGTCCAGTACAAAGGCTGTGTCTGGAAAATTCTGTCTCTTTTTTATCAGAACACAATAATGCCCAGTATTATATAGTAAGGGTGTTGGATAAGTGGTTCTCAAATGGGGGTACGCGTACCCCTGGGGGTACTTGAAGGTATGCCAAGGGGTATGTGAGATTTTTTTTTTAAATATTCAAAAAATAGCAACGATTCAAAAATCCTTTATAAATATATTTATTGAATAATACTTCAACAAAACTGTGAAAAAAAATACAACAATGCAATATTCAGTGTTGACAGCTAGATTTTTTGTGGACATGTTCCATAAATATTGACGTTAAAGATTTATTTTTTTGTGAAGAAAAGTTTAGATGAATCCAGATGGATCTCTATTACAATTCCCAAAGATTAAGTTGATGATTACTTCTAAGTAAGCGTCCATCATCTCAGGAAGCCATCAAGTTTACAGTATTTTTGGACCACTTGGATTGTAAAGTGCGTTAAAAGGCTCATATTTATTTTTCTACATTTCAAACGCGTACAGAACATGTAATGGTGGTTCATCGCTCAAAAGTTTGCTCAGATGATGTTTTACGGAGTGTTTTGGAGCCGCCTTGTGACTGTCTCTTTTTGTGGGCAGTCCTACTTACGTGCCTCCACTTCAACAACGTTATCTACCGTCATCTTTGTTGTAGCGGTAGTTTTTAGCGCTTCCATAGCGAGTCTGCTGACAGATATAAGTTAGAACTGTTCACTACTTATTAGAAATGGCAACAGTGAAGTGAATTATATGTATATAGCGCTTTTACATAGTGAAGCGTAATGTTTAGGTGCCATTTGGACCAGTGCGAGTGGCACGGGGAGTAGGTGGGTGGAGTGTCTTTGCCCAGGGACACAATGGCAGTGACTAGGATGGCAAAAGCGGGGATGGAACCTGGAACCCTCACTGCGTGGCGCAGTGGGAGAGTGGCCGTGCGCAACCCGAGGGTCCCTGGTTCAATCCCCACCTAGTACCAACCTCGTCACGTCCGTTGTGTCCTGAGCAAGACACTTCACCCTTGCTCCTGATGGGTGCTTGTTGGCGCCTTGCATGGCAGCTCCCTCCATCAGTGTGTGAATGTGTGTGTAAATGGGTAAATGTGGAAGTAGTGTCAAAGCGCTTTGAGTACCTTGAAGGTAGAAAAGCGCTATACAAGTACAATTTATTTATTATTATTTATTCTATGTGTAGAAATCTTTATTTATAAATGAATCACTTGTTTATTTTTAAACAAGTTTTTAGTTATTTTTTTTCCAAATAGTTCAAGAAAGACCTCTACAAAAGAGCAATATTTTGCACCGTTATACAATCTAATAAACCTGAAACTGATGACACAGTGCTGTATTTTACTTCGTTATCTCTTTTTTTTCAACCAAAAATGCTTTGCTCCGATTAGGGGGTACTTGAATTTTAAAAAATGTTCACAGAAAATAGGTTGAGAACCACTGGGTTAGATGGATATCAAATCAAATCAACTTTATTCATAGAGCACATTTAAAATTTACCACAGGGGTAGCCAAATTCCCCCCCCCCCCCCTTGGCCTCAGTCTGCACCCCCACTCCAGGGCCCAGGCTAAGACCGATTTTTTTAATTTTATTTTAATCTTCTATTCTTTTCTCCCATCCCCCCCCTTGTTTACCTGTATGTCATCTTTTTTGTAAGGGGCGCTGGAAGCCGGCAGACCCGTCAGCGATCCTGTTCTGTCTCCCTGTAATGTTTGTCTGATCTTGAATGGGATTGTGCTGAAAATTGTAATTTTCCTGAAGGAACTCTCCTGACGGAATAAATAAAGTTCTATGTAATCTAATCTAATCTAAAATGCGGTACAATACGCAGGTTAAAAGATAACACAAGAAAAAACGAGCAAACACAACACAACACAAACAGAGCACGATTTAAAAAATAATAAAAATAATAATAGATAAATAGCCCTGCGATGAGGTGTCGACTTGTCCAGGGTGTACCTCGCCTTCCGCCCCATTGTAGCTGAGATAGGCGCCAGCGCCCTCCGTGACCCTAAAGGGAATAAGCGGTGGAAAAATGGACGGATGGAAATAAATAAATTAAACATAGATACAGATAATATAAGAATATTATTCTTCCATCTGGTCCTTTTTGATCATGGAATTGTAGAAGAAACAAACAAAAACAACGAAAGTCTGGCTTGCATATATGCATTTTCATGAAAGAAATAAAAAAAAAATGAAGATGATTAATAATGCCCAGTATTATGTCATAGAGGTGTCAGTAAGAGACAGTACTACCACAACAAAAAAAACAAACACAGTTTTATGAGCTCTAGTGCTAAATTAAGGTCATGTTTTGCTTTGACGGCCAACCGGTGGTCTTGCGCACACGTGTTATATAACGTCTCGGTTTGTTTAAAAAAAAAAAAATTAAAAAAAATGGTGCTATGCGTCCATGTGTGCCATGCGAGATGTAGGCCAAGAGGAGCTCTGCATGTCGTTTCAGTTCACATGGCAGCTCGGTGACTCACTGCCGCGCGCTCACGCTTCACTGGGCACCAGCCGGGGGGCGCTCTTCTGGGCTGGGCTCATCGTGACTCGCCTCGAAATGTGCAAAACCTACATGGAGAGTGAGAATAAAGGGATGCAATCAAATCTGCAATCTTTGATGAATTAATTCTCCTGTTCAACACAGTGATTAGTGTACAAGACCCAAAACCAGTGAAGTAGGTACATTGTGTCATTTGTAAATAAAAACAGAATACAATGATTTGCAAATCCTTTTCAACTTATATTCAATTGAATAGACTGCAAAGGCAAGATATATTTATATTTGTTTGCAATCAATCATTGTGACAGGTCTCCAGCCGTCAACGTGTGGGTTGCAGTGACCATCGATGCAAGACGCATTGTAGCAGGTTTGACTCTTGTTTATTATTTCAATAACCAAGTTTTCGTTCCAGTCAGTCGCCCCAATTTATAGCGCGACCTCTCTTCCTGCTTTTCTCGGTGGCTGCGTCTTTCTCCTGGTCAGTATCGTTGTCCGATTTTCCTTCTCCTACTTCTGCCACCATTGCTCCTCCTTCTCCCCTTTTATGCTGCAGCAGAAGATGCTGGGATTGAGAGCAGTGTTAATTTTGACAGCAAAATTTGATTTAGTTTTAGTCATAGTCTTTTGACTAAAATGTAATTTAGTTTTAGTCATAATTTAGTCATTTAAATTGTTTTAGTTTTAGTTGACGAAATATAAGATTATAGACGAAAACTACAGTAGATTTAGTCGACTAAAGGGTAATATGTAAACGTACCCTTCAATTTCTGAAAGTCAAAGCAAAACAGCGGAAAAGTCACCGATACAAGTCGTATTTTGATGAAAATCATGTCTCAAATTTAGTATTTCACGAGTAAGCCGTGTAATAAACGGGATAACGTCGAGTGAGTTGTATGTTGTGGAAAATGCTTACCTTTTGTGATTTGGGGCTATGTAAATAAACATTGATTGATTGATTGATTGATTGACCTGTGTGTGGATTTCGGGGTGATTCGACTGTAAATGTTGCTTCAAGTTTGTTGTGTTTTTCCCCGTAATCCTGGCGCTGCATTTCTTACACTGCGTCTTGTTATCTTAGACGTCAAATATAAAATTTCCCCATATGTCCTCTGTCCTCTTCCTCCCCGGCGTTGACATGTTGTCTTCTGCAGCGCATTCCCGGGTCAGTCTCAAACGCAAACTACGTTTACGTAACTTCCTTACCACGTCGCTCTGATTGGTTCTCTTCCCAACTCCTCCCGCCTCTTCCAAACGAAATGAGTTCCGATTGGATCTCGTCTCTGGCAGACATTTTCGTCTCGTTTTTATTCGTTGACGAATATGTCAATACACCTCGTCATCGTCTTAGTCCACGTAAATTATTTTTTATTTAGTTATTGTCTCGTTTTAGTCAGAAAAAAAAGGTCGTTGACGATAACTATGACGAACATTTTTCGTCAACAAAATTAACACTGATTGAGAGCGGGTGTGCCGTTTACGCACCTGACTTGGATTGCTGCAGCGACGCTCCAATTGCGTCCCGCCTCTCCGCTCCGCTGCACGCTCCGCCTCCTGGCCGCCATCTCCGGGACGACCGCTGTCTGTCCTATCTTGCTGTCGGCTCCGTCTCTCAACAATCATTAATTAAGAATTTAAGGGCAGCAACACATTGCAAAAAAGTTAAAACATGGCATTTTTACCACCGTGTTACATGGCCTTTCCTTTTAACAACACTCAGTAAACGTTTGGGAACTGAGGAGACCCATTTTGGAAGCTTTTCAGGTGGAATTCTTTCCCATTCTTGCTTGATGTACAGCTTAGGTTGTTCAACAGTCCAGGGTCTCCGTTGTGGTATTTTAGGCTTCATAATGCGCCACACATTTTCAATTGGAGACAGGTCTGGACGACAGACAGTACAGTCTAGTACCCGCATTCTTTTACTACGAAGCCACACTGTTGTAAAACGTGGCTTGGCATTGTCTTACTGAAATAAGCTGGGGCGTCCATGAAAACGTTGCTTGGATGGCAACAAATATTGCTCCAAAACCTGTATGTACCTTTCAGCATGAATGGTGCCTTCACAGAGGTGTAAGATACCCAAGCCTTGGGCACTAATACACCCCAGACTATCAAAGCTGCTGGCTTTTGAAGTATAACAATCCTGATGGTTCTTTTCCACGACGTCCACAGTTTCCAAAAACATTTTGAAATATGGACTTTTCAGACCACAGAACACTTTTCCACTTTGCATCGGTCCGTCAAGCCCGGCAAAGCCGGCGGTGTTCCTGGGTGTTGTTGATGAATTACTTTTGCTTTTTATAGTAGTGTTTTAACTTGCACTTACAGTTGTAGAGACGGAATGTAGTTACTGACAGTGGTTTTATGAAGTGTTCCTGAGCCCATGTGTTGATATCCTTTACACAGTGTTGTTGGTTTTTTGATGCAGTACCACCTGATGGATTGAAGGTTCGTAATGTCATTAATTACGTGCAGTGATTTCTCCAGATTCTCTGAATCCTTTTGATGATATTACGGACCTAGATGGTGAAATCCCCAAATTCCTTGCAATAGCTGGTTGAGAAATGTTGTTCTTAAACAATTTGCTCACGCTATTGTTCAAAAAGTGGTTTGATTGATTGATTGATTGATTGGTTGAAACTTTTATTAGTAGATTGCACAGTTCAGTACATATTCCGTACAATTGACCACTAAATAGTAACACCCGAATACGTTTTTCAACTTGTTTAAATCGGGGTCCACGTTAATCAATTCATGGTAACCCTCGCCCTATCCTTGTTTGTGAATGACTGAGCATTTAATGGAAGCTGCTTTTATCATGGCACCCACCTGTTCCCAATTAGCCTTTTCACCTGTGGGATGTTCCAAATAAGTGTTTGATGAGCATTCCGCAACTTTCTCAGTCTTTTTTGCCACTTGTGCAGGCATCAAATTCCAAAATTTGCTAATATTTCCAGTTCGAACGTTAAGTATCTTGTCTTTGCAGTCTATTCCATTGAATATAGGTTGAAAAGGATTTGCAAATCATTGTATTCTGTTTGAATTTATCATTTACACAACATGCCAACTTCACTGGTTTTGGGTTTTGCACATGCTGTCAACACACAACTTAACTACTCTCGCATCATCAGCGAGAGTAGACCTTTTCATAAAGAATACCAGCTGGTGTTGGTTGGTGTTTTTTTTTAAGATTACACCGTCACAGCAAAAGCTGTGCATTAACATTGTAAATCGCACGCAGGAGTGAATAAGCTGCAGGATGCTGACCAGTCATGATTGAACTGCAGCTACTGCCATCTTGTGAAGATGATTGATACTACATCATCGGGAAGTTGCCAACAGCCACAGGCTTCTTATCAGTTAATTACAGTAGAGACTCCAATGGTTATTTTCTTTTGTACTAGTGACCATAAGGGACTCGGCGGTTAATTTAATAGAGGCATTCATCAGGGTATTTACATCAGACACACATGTTTGTCCAAATAAATCCAAAGAAAAAAAAATAAAAGTCCAAAGAATAACAGGTTACTGTAATCTACTTAAACAGTAAGCAGTAAATAAAACATGACCATGTCCACGGTTATTTAAATATTTTCTATGTTGAAATGCAGAAAGGCAATCCAAGACAATCATTGAAATACATTTAGGTTGTAAAATTCTGGAAGGGGATTAAAAAAAAATAAAAATAAATTAAGTCTCAAAAAAAAACATTGTCAGGACTTCTACAGAGCGTGTAAGATCTAATCAGTTCAGCGAGCATAAAAAAAAGATGAACTGTTTTTAATTTTTTTTTTTTTTTGTATTTTTACAATATATTTTCCAAAACAATGTCCTCAACAAGCACTGATTAGCAGTGTTTGGAAAATAACTTTTAAAAAGTAATTAATTATAGTTACTTCATTAAAAAAAAGTTATTTACTTACTAACATAATTACCCAATTTTGTCAAGAGGAGTGGTCAAACATTCAACCAGTAGCTTGTGGATGACTACCAAAAGCGCCTTATTGCAGTGAAACTTGCCAACGAACATGTAACCAAATATTAACATTGCTGTATGTATACTTTTGACCCAGCAGATTTGCTCACATTTTCAGTAGACCCATAATAAATTCATAGAAGAACAAAACTTCATAATGTTTTTCGTGACCAACAAGTATGTGCTCCAATCATTCCGTCACAAAAAAAATAAGAGTTGTAGAAATGATTGGAAACTCAAGACAGTCATGACATTATGTCATATTTGCCAACCTTGAGACCTCCAAATACGGGAATATATATATATATATATACACGTATATATATGTATATATATATATACACATATATATATGTATATATATATATACACATATACATATATATATATATATATATATACACATATACATATATATATATATATATATATGTACATATACAGTATATATATATATATATATATATATATATATATATATATATATATATATATATATATATATATATATATATATATATATGTATATATGTCTTGATTGGATTATCCAGAGAATAGTGCTCGATACCGTGGTAGAGCGCAATATGTAGGTGTGGGAAAAAAAATCACAAGACTACTTCATCTCTACAGAACTGTTTCATGAGGGGTTCCCTCAATCATCAGGAGATCTCCTGATGATTGAGGGAACCCCTCATGAAACAGTTCTGTAGAGATGAAGTAGTCTTGTGATTTTTTCCCACACCTACATATATGTGTATATATATATATATATATATATATATATATATATATATATATATATATATATATATATATAAGCAGAAAGGAGTGAGCTTAGGGTTGAATTGTCCATCCTCTTTCTATTCTCTGTCACTTTTTTTTTGGACATTACTACTTGCCGTCGTTTGGAAGCAATGCATGATGGGAATCCGGATGTTGTGCGTCAGTGTATTAGCTTGCCGACTGGAATAAACACGCGCTGAGAAATTGCTCCGTGCCTGCCTACTTTATGGGTTATAGAGAGACCTATGGATACCGGAGACATATACCTGTATAATAGTCTCCTTCTTGTTGTGTGTGTAGTTGCGCACTGAGCTCCAAAAGCCGTAGATGTTATAACGTGACTGGGCCAGCACCCTGTTTATATGAAGGAAAAGTGGACGTGATGACAGGCTGTCCTCACTCCGGTCCGGCTGGAAATCGCGAGAAATTTGGGAGAATGGTTGTCCAGAGAGATTTTCGAGAGAGGCACTGAAATTCGGGAGTCTCCCGGAAAATTTGTGATGGTTGGCAAGTATTCATTATGTTCTTTGGGACTGCGTGGTGCAGTGGGGAAGAGTGGCCTTTTCCAACCCGAGGGTCCCTGGTTCAATCCCCACCTAGTACCAACCTCGTCACGTTTGTTGTGTCCTGAGCAAGACACTTCACCCTTGCTCCTGATGGGTGCTGGTTAGCGCCTTGCATGGCAGCTCCCTCCATCAGTGTGTGAATGTGTGTGTGAATGGGTAAATCTGGAAGTAGTGTCAAAGCGCTTTGAGTACCTTAAAGGTAGAAAAGCGCTATACAAGTACAACCCATTTATCATTTATTTACCATTTCTTTACAAGTGTATGTACATTTTTGACCACGACTGTATGTGTTGTTACATTCCTGGCGAAAAGAGTTCTGCTCTGCAGTATTACAGTAGATGTCATCACCGAGCTCTTGTAAAAAGAGCTCAGCAGCGCATGCACTTTTTGCGTCGGATGAAAAGAGCACTGCTCCCTCCCCCCATTCTCACCACATTCTCCAGAGGCACTATAGAGAGCCTGCTGACCAACAGCATCTCTGTCTGGACTGGAGCCTGCAATGCCTCAGTCTGGAAGTCTCTCCAGAGAGTGGTGAGGACGGCGCAAAAGATTATCAGGACTCCTCTTCCTCCTTTCCAGGAGATCGCAAAAAGCCGCTGCCTGACCAGGGCTCAGAAAATCTGCAAAGACTCCTCCCACCCCCACCAAGGACTGTTTTCACTGCTGGACTCCAGGAAGAGGTTCTGCAGCCTCCGAAGCAGAACCTCCAGGTTCTGTAACAGCTTCTTCCCTCAGGCCGTAAGACTTTTGAACGCATCATAATTAAATTATCCCATTAACTTCCCCCAAAATGGATTAACTCGCTGGAATAAAAAGACAATATAACATACATCCATAAACCTGGATGCATATGCAAAAGTGCAATATATTTATCTGTACAGTAATCTATCTATTTATATATGCACCTTATTGCTTTTTTTATCCAGCACTACCAAGAGCTAATGCAACGAAATGTTGTTCTTATTTGTACTGTAAAGTTAAAATTTGAATGACAATAAAAAGGAAGTCTAAGTTTAAAGGCTTAATTGGAACCATTCTTAGGATTCTTTCAAACAACCAAGAAAGGATATCACATTACACTCAGTGGTTCATAAAAAGCAAAGCAAAGTCTGCAGCTCTAAATCAGACTCTTATAAAATCCTGAAGTGATCTATGTCAAAAGGTTAATATTGATGGTGGGTACAGTGTGATACCATAACACGCTTCTTAGAGATCATCTGAAGTGTTCCTTAGTTGAAATCTCTAAGCTCTTCTTTAAATCCTCTTCCTTTTGTGTCTTATTTTCTTTAAAAAAAAAAAAAAAAAAAAGCAAGCTTAGTGCAGATGCAGAGTGGTGCACCACTCATGCTGTAATGAAGGCAGACACACAGAGGGTGGAATCATGCGTTTGTTTTAGACTGAAAGAGACCCCTCAACATATAGCTGCTGTCTGCCGCAGTGACTCTGGAAAACCATAATCCTTGGACCCACTTGAATCAAATCGAGCATGCAGGAATACTGTTGGTGTTTGCATGTGTCAGTCCTGCATGTGCTGCCAACAGGAAATTAGGTATTGACCAGAAGGCATGCGGGATTTACTTCATGTTGATAGAAGAGGACGGCACAGGAAGGAGGTGCTTCCATTTGCCGTACGCCATCTCATGCACGCTCGCAGGAAACCCCTTTGACTGCTTGCACACGGCACACAAGCGCTACCAGGCTGCAGCACGACACACACACACACACACACACGCATACAGTGGAGTGGTGTATGATGTAGGAGGAGGATGACAGGAGGGAGGAGGGGGTGCGTGTGAGTGAACGTAAAAGAAGGAAGGGAGGCGGGGGGTGAGATAAGCCGAGCGTGCAGCATCCCTTCAGCAGCATTCGGCTTGCAGGAAGTCAGGAGGCGGCAGTAGCAGCAGCAAGAGTTTTGAGGGGGGAACGAGCATCAGCACCTCACCCAAAGGGGGCGACGCCACACCTCTTTTGCAGACACACAACCAGACAGGTGAAACTGGGAGAAGCTCAGGGGAAGGAACAACACTTTGGAGATCAAGGCTGCGTCCATCGCTTCATCCATCCATCCCTCCATCGCTGGGACTGATATGCTCGCTGCCGTTCGTCCAACCTCTAACCTTGCGTCGCCGTAGCCGTCTCAGCCTGCCCGCGTGTGCTCCCCCGTCGCCTCATTTGACAACTGACCAAGAGGAACCGAGACAGGAACCCCACTCTGCCATCATGAACTTCCTCCGCCGCCGCCTCTCCGACAGCAGCTTCATGTCCAACCTGCCCAACGGCTACATGACGGACCTCCAGAGGCCGGACCCAACTGCGCCCCCTCCCCCGGCTGACACGTCCCCCTCCCAGCAGGCACCCACTACCACCACCACGTCCTCTCCGGCCCCGGCCCAATCTCCCACCAAGGCTCCGCCTCTGTCCCAGGCCCCGGCCAGCTCGCCGGCACTTCAGGAGCGCCGCCTGTCCCAGCAGGCTCAGCAGCCCCCGCAGGCCCAGTCCTCCTCCTCTGGTGGTTCCTCTGGATTCTTCAGCTCCTTCAGCTCCATCACTAACGTGGTCAAGCAGACAGCCGCATCCGCCGCCGGGTTTGTGGAGCAATCAGCTCCTTCTCCATCCCTCTCCAAGAAGTTTAAGACCCTACTGGTCATTGACGAACTTCAGCATGAGTGGTAAGTCACCTCAGGGAAGGGAGGGGAGGGAGCTTACTGGAAGGATGGTGGCGTGCTTTGGCTTTTGCTTTTGCTGAACCATGCACACACGCATGGTTTGCTATTCTGACCATTTGTTATAGATCAGCAACTATGTACCCTTACAACCTGGCAGATGGCATGTTCACGGTGTGCTCACCTGCTTGTGTGTGGATGTGTCAGAGAGCTGTAAGTAAGTGGACGGCAAAAGTTGCCTAATGGGCTATTACCCTTATGCTAACAGCCCATACATCATCCACTGTCATTGAGGAGCCATGTAGCGCTGAATAAAACATCACCCTCGACGAGAAAATGTTTTAATAGGGCTTCCATGGCGCCTCACTCGCTGCAGACGGTTTCAGGAATTCCACTTTTTAAGGTCACAGATTTGTGTCCAAGTGGATTTTACATAGCTCCACCTGGCTGAATCATTGTCGTTGGATGTGTTGCAAGTCGTGTGGTTTAGTCCCTGCATTTCGGGACTTGAACCTGGGTTGCCGGCATGAGAGACTAATTAATTAACTAACTACCGAGTTAAAAGCTCGGGCTCGGAACCCAACAGCCAGTACTGCTCTTGAGGTTGTCAGGGAGTGAGGTTTACCAGCGTACCCATGGCCCAGCCACAGTACTGGTCTCCCAAAACCTCTCTCCCACTGTAACCCACGTGGATCAGCCAGGGATTTTAGCTCTGTAGTCAGTTAGTTAGTTAGTCTTGTCTCGGAATTAGAGACAAGCACAGTGGTCTCTAATTTCGGCGACCCAGGCTCGAGTTCCGGGCGGAAAAGAAAAGCTGTTATTGGCAATAGTCTCTACTAAACCAGGGCTGTTTTAACCTTGAACCAGTTCAATGTTTCACAGTACAACATATTATTTATTTATTTGTAGACAGACATAATTTTATATTACATTATTGTTTCTGGCTTCACGGTGGAAGAGGGGTTAGTGCGTCTGCCTCACAATACGAAGGTCCTGCAGTCCTGGGTTCAATCCCGGGCTCGGGATTTTTCTGTGTGGAGTTTGCATGTCCTCCCCGTGAATGCGTGGGTTCCCTCCGGGTACTCCGGCTGCTTCTCACTTCCAAAGACATGCACCTGGGGATAGGTTGATTGGCAACACTAAATTGGCCCTAGTGTGTGAATCTGAGTGCGAATGTTGTGTGTCTATCTGTGTTGGCCCTGCGATGAGGTGGCGACTTGTCCAGGGTGTACACCGCCTTCCGCCCGCTTGTAGCTGAGATAAGCACCAGCGACTCCAAAGGGAATAAGCGGTAGTAAATGGATGGATGGATAGATTGTTTCTTTTGTTAATATCAGAGTCTGTTCTGCAAACAGGTCATCCCTAGAAGTACACAGCTTATGGACAGGGACCCACAGTTAAAATATACATAATCAAATAATATACAACATGCAGTACAATACAATACATTTCAAAATCTACCCAGCAAATACCCATTTACAATTTCATTTATGAATAAAAAAGGAATCTTTAAATCCACCAAATTAGTCTGAAATATCCTATTATTCAAATTTGATTAAAAGGTCGCACCTTGAAGATCTTTGATAATCTCGTCATACATACAGAGGTCAAGACCAAACTTATACGACTAATGTGAATTCCTCAACCATTTTAATGTGATTTATGATCAGATTAAATACATTTTGCCCATGACAGTTTTGGACTTGTGTTGTTTTTTCACGTGTGTGTGTGTGTGTGTGTGTGTGGTGTTCAAATTCCTATCCGGTGCTCTTATTTTGTATTGTCACTTCCTCTGTCTTGCCATTGAGCATTGGCCATCCACACCTGTCACTGATTGACAACTGGGACACACCTCTTTTAGTTGCCAATATTGGCTGGCATGATTTACTCCTTTTGCTTTAATGTGGTGCAGACAGCGGCGCTGTATTCATACTGCTTCACAAAGTCGACTAAATGGTCTGTCATGTTTTTAAAGATCCATTTCTTTAATTCGGTGAATATCATCCCCTTCTTCTTCTCAGCAGTGTCCTTCACACTCACTTTCTCACTTCCCATTGTGAGGTGTCAATCTCTAGCTATGAGCTAACGCTACCAACTGAGACCAGATGTTTTGGGCATTCTGTGGCATTCGCTATGCCAACGAGCGGTGGGGCCTCTCGTAACCCACATTTTTGTTCGCGACCTTAAGTATAAAAATAAAAACATATCATAAAATTGTTGCATCAATTTTGCATCAGTTTTCGAATGCCATCCCTGTGTAACAAACTACATTTGAAATTTGGCGGTTTAGTTCGGTTGGTAGAGTGGCCGTGCCAGCAACTTGAGGGTTGCAGGTCCGATTCCCGCTTCCGCCATCCTAGCCACTGCCGTTGTGTCCTTGGGCAAGACACTTTACCCACCTGGTTCCAGTGCCACCCACACTGGTTTGAATGTAACTTAGATATTGGGTTTCACTATGTAAAGCGCTTTGAGTCACTAGAGAAAAAGCGCTATATAAATATAATTCACTTCACACTTCACTTCACATTAGTCTGCTTGCCAGCAGAAATCAACTGCCCAATGAAAGACATCAGTGTGTTTTTTTACTCAGTTGTTGCTTTTTTCCTATCCCTCCATCCATTTTCTTCCACTTATCCGAGGTTGGGTCGCCGGGGCAGCAGCCTAAGCAGGGAAGCCCAGACTTCCCTCACCCCAGCCACTTCGTCCAGCTCCTCCAGGGGGATCCCAAGGTGTTCCCAGGCCAGCCGGGAGACATAGTCTTCCCAACATTTCCTGGGTCTTCCCCTTGGCCTCCTACCATTTTGGATGTGCCCTAAACACCTTCCCAGGGAAGCGTTCGGGTGGCATCCTGACCAGATGCCCGAGCCACCTCATCTGGCTCCTCTCGATGTGGAGGAGCAGCGGCTTTACTTTGAGTTCCTCCCGGATGACAGAACTTCTCACCCTATCTCTAAGGGAGAAACCCGCCACCCTGCGGAGGAAACTCATTTCGGTCGCTTGTACCCGTGATCTTGTCCTTTCGGTCATAACCTAAAGCTCATGACCATAGATGGGGATGGGAACGTAGATCGACCGGTAAATTAAGAGCTTTGGCTTCCGGCTCAGCTCCTTCTTCACCACAACAGATCGATACAGCGTCCGCATTACTGAAAACGCCGCACCGATGCGCCTGTCGATCTCACAATCCACTCTTCCCTCGCTCGTGATCAAGACTCCGAGGTACTTGAACTCCTCCACTTGGGGCAAGATCTCCTCCCCAACCCGGAGATGGCACTTCACCCTTTTCCGGGCGAGAACCATGGACTCGGACTTGGAGGTGCTGATTCCCATCCCAGTCGCTTCACACTCTGCTGCGAACCGATCCAGTGAGAGCTGAAGATCCTGGCCAGATGAAGCCATTAGGAACATATCATCTGCAAAAAGCAGAGACCCAATCCTGCGGCCACCAAATCGGATCCCCTCAACGCCCTGAATGCGCCTAGAAATTCTGTCCTCAAAAGTTATGAACAGAATCAGTTTTAACTAATATAAACCAAGGAACCGTAGAACAACATGATTTTAGTAGATTATTGGAATGCTTGTGTTTTACTATGTACAAGGATGAACAAGGAAGGGCACAGTTTGCCCCTACTTGCAGTTTTTTAAATGATTAATTTATAGCTTATATACAGTAACACTCCAGTCCTGTTAGTGATGTTCACAATGATACTGACAGACAAACAAAACAAATCCTCCATTTGCCTTTCGGTTCTGCGACAACAATAATATTCTGCCTTCGCTCGGATGTAGGCAAAAAACCTTAAATATCAACGTCTGAATGTTCAGTCTTCTTGACCAGTGTTTTTCAACCACTGTGCCTGTGTGGGATGCAGTCTTTTGTGCTGTGGGAGATTATCTAATTTCACCCATTTGGGTTAAAAATATGTTTTTCAAACCAGTAATTATAGTCTGCAAATTATGTGTTGTTGTTGAGTGTCCATGCTGTCTAGAGTTCGGCAGATGAACCATTTATACTCTTCCATATCAGTAGGTGGCAGCCAGAAGGTAATTGCTTTGGAGATGTCGGAGACAGCAGGAGGCACCGTGCAGGTAAAAAGGTGTCTAACGCTTAAACAAAAATAAACAAAAGGTGAGTGCCTCTAAGAAAAGGCATTGAAGCTTAGGGAAGGCTATGTAGAACGAAACTAAAACTGAACTGGCTACAAGGTAAACAAAAACAGAACAGAATGCTGGACGACAGCAAAGACTTACTGTGGAGCAAAGACGGCATCCACAATGTACATCCGAACATGACATGACAATCAACAATGTCCCCACAAAATGGATAAAAACAAATGAATTATTATTGATTGCTAAAACAAAGTAGATGCTGGAAATGTCGCTCATTGGAAGACATGAAACTGCTACAGGAAAATACCAAACAAAGAAAAAAAGCCACCAAAATAGGAGTGCAAGGCAAGAACTAAAACACTACACACAGGTAAACTTAAAATAAGTCACGGCGTGATGGGACATAGTTTAAAGTCATATCCAACAATTGTGACAACGACTTTTTACTGTCAACTGAGTTTCGTTTTTTAATTATTTCCGCTGGTGGTGTGCCACTGGATTTTTTTAACGCAAAAAATGTGCCTTGGCTTAAAAAAAGGTTGAAAAACACTGTTCTAGACTCTGCGTCCTTGAAGTCAGCTATTGCTCCTGCGTCGTTCAATAAGAATCCTTCATCCAACAAAGCTAGATTATGTTCTTGAAATATGTAGTTGCTTTTGTCAGAAAATGTCACAGTATAAAGATCCGCTATAGTTGCAAACCCCATTAAAGTAATTACAGATTTCCTTCACAACCCCGAGAGGATTATCTATGTCTGTTTTCTATGCATGCATGACTATTTATATTCAAAGGGCTTCCGACACAGCGTTGGCCTGAATGTGAACGTGAGCTCTGCAGTATGTTAATCCTGTGTCTCTTGCTGCGAGTGTTTTGGTGGCATACGATTAGATGGCTACCACCCATGATGTAGTGACGACTGAATGTGAGAAGACGCCTCAGCCTGTAGCCATATCCATAAAAAGCATGCAGGACCAATCAGAATGCAAGCTGAGGTGCATACATTTAATCGGAATAATACATGAATTAGAAACTATAAGTGATAATGTAATAGGCCATCATGATTGCACTGTTTCATGTTACTTAAAAGTTCTAGTTCTAAACACACAAAGCCTGAAAGGTCAACTTTAATTAGAAACGGCATATCAATGTATTGTGATAGTTCGGAACAGTAATGCAGTGAAATTGCTTCACTGAACCTAATTACAAAATCTTCCCATTTTAAGTAGACAATATTTCATTGTAAGTGCTCAATTTGAATATTAATGGAATCTCGTCCCTGGTCTGAAGGTGCTTAGAGACATAACTTTGCTTCTTGCGGTAGGGTCGCAGACTAAATGTTATTGATTTTCCACTCAGCACGGAAGAATACTTTTTAAACCTTGCCACCGTAGTGTGTTGTCCAAAATATAGCTTTGATGTTGGAATTTAGACTGTTTTAAAGGTGCTTTGTTTGGGACCTATTTAGATTTAATGCTAATGAGCTAATAAGTGTGAGGCCTCAAAAAGCGCTATTGTGTACTGTGGAAGTTGCTTCCTCGCAGTCCCACTGTCAGACACGGCACAGGAGCCCAACGTGCAGGTTTTAACAAGGTCTTCATATTCACAAAAGTTTTCTCAGTCACGTCCGTATCCTCTCTCCCTCTCTGCTCCCAGCCGCTTACCGTTAAAGACAATAGATGAATAGATTAACACGTACCACCTGTGAAGTCTAATGACCTGCCAGCTGTGTCTCGCAGTCAGCACTGCAACGCCACCGTCTGATGGTGCTCTGTCCTCAGCACCATGGACAGATGCGGTGACCTTTGCTCCTGCAGGCAGCGCTGGCTACACCTCCCTCCACATGTACCTTACCCACTTTTTAGATTTATATCATAACTCTGCACATGTCCAAAGCAATAGATGCCATCCAGCACATACAACAGCGTAACATTTAGGGAGTGAGACAGGACAAAAACGTTGGCAATACTAGTGTAGCTATGTGATCTACAGTGCCAGCATTAGACTCACATTTTGCCAGGTTAGTCTATTCGCAAAAAAAAATTAAATCTGAATGCGGATATTTGGCAGAGCTCCAGGATAAGGATGGAAAAGATAATGCACACAAGGGCAAAAACAAAAGGTCTAAAGTAGACTAAAAATGAACCATAGTAGCAATATAAAATATATATGTATACAGTATATACAGTATATTATATATACTGATATATTATATTATTAGTATTTCATTATATATCCGACCCAAAAGGGACAAGCGGTAGAAAATGGATGAATGGATGGACATATATACCAAATACTATAGAAATGGTATTCATTACCTCCCTGCTTAGCACTCAGCATCCAGGGTTGGAATTGGGGGTTAAATCACCAAAATGATTCCCGAGTGCGGCCACCACTGCTCCCCTCACCTCCCATGGAGTGGACTAAGGGGATGGGTCAAATGCAGAGGGTAACTATCAGTGTTCTAAACAAGAAATCTAACTAAAGGTGTTGTCATGTGCATGAAGAAGAAAGTTGTTCCTTCATGATGTCATAAAAAACTGCAACTTTAATTAAAGGCTTAGTGGCCACATGCGTGGACAGCACCTTTTAGCTCTTATTTCCAAAATTGTGTACACTACTGAGTTGGGGTCTTATGGCCGCTTATGTGGACACTTATACTGCCATCTGGTGGTGTCAGAAGAGTATAACATACAATGGAATTTGGGGAAAAAAAGTGTAAAAATAAGAATTAGCACGTCACTAAATATGAAGTACACGTTTGTGTACTTATGGACTAAGTACATCATATCAAAAGATAATTCTTAGTTTTTATTGTAATTAGGGTCTGTCAAAATGTGGACTATGGTGTGGTTTGTTTTCCCGGAATGCAAAGGATCTGGACCAGACATGGCGTGAAGGTAAAGACATGTTCAATCTATTACTATGAAAAAATGCACAAGGCGGAGAACAAACTTGGCTAAGAAAACAAAAAGTAGTATAAAGGCAGAGCTATGGACATAAAAATGAAAGACACTAACTGTGGTATTAATAAACAAAAACTTTTTTTGGTGGCGTGAGCAGGGCAGCATGAACTATGATATGAAGCAGGTATGAAACAGAGTGTAGAGTACAGAGTATAATGACGCCAGGCCGACTGCCTGGCAATCACAAGCTTAAATAATAGTGACATGATTATTGACAGGTGCGCGAGTCCAAACAAATCAGGTGCGTGCGTTCAAGTGAATCAGGTTAACTAATTGGTCGTCATGGTAACCAAAGAATGGAGTGTAAACAATAATAAATATGGCAGTGCCATGTTGGCATTTTGTTTCCATAACTTGAGTTGATTTATTTTGGAAAACCTTGTCACATTGTTTAATGCATCCAACGGGGCATCACAACAAAATTAGGCATAATAATGTGTTAATTCCACCAGTGTACGGTATATATCGGTACCGATTGATATCTGAATCGGTATTAAGAGTTGGACAATGTCGGAATATCGGATATAGGCAAAAAAAACAAACATTATCGGACATCCCTAGTTTGGATTGGTGTTATTTTGGGGAAATAATTACTAAAAATATAAATTATAAAATGTCAATGCAAGGATCTGCCAATGTGTTAACAGTAATCCAAGTTCCTCTATACAACAGGAGCCCCCTAGTGTTTCTTGGAATTTGCTTTAAAAAAATGTTTGCCTTCTAAGTTTTGAACTGAACTGAGGGTATTGCGTCAAACCCGGGCCAGGTTTCCCCCCGGGGCACCAGTTGAATAGCCTTGTTGTTATTTAGGGTTGATTTTGCTGTCAGAGTTTAATAATAAGGTTCATTGAGTCAAATTAGGACTATACGACACAACCTTTCAAACCCTTTCAAAAATGCAAAAAGGCTCATTATTTCTGGTAGGAGCAAAAGCAGCATGGAACATTTCACTGGTCATAACAACTTCAAAGCTCACCTGCATTCATTCACACCTGCTTCAACAGCTGCCCCAGTTAATTACAGCTTGTGTTGTCCACATGCAGATGTAAATGCTGCACTCGCTTGGAATTTATTTGACATAGAAGGCATTACCATAACGCCTGCACAGCAGACATGGCATCTATAAAGCTATATACCGAGGGTCACTGGTTCAAATCCCACCTAGAACCAACCTCGTCACGTCCGTTGTGTCCTGAGCAAGACACTTCACCCTTGCTCCTGATGGGTGCTGGTTGGCGCCTTGCATGGCAGCTCCCTCCATCAGTGTGTGAATGTGTGTGTGAATGGGTAAATGTGGAAGTAGTGTCAAAGCGCTTTGAGTACCTTGAAGGTAGAAAAGCGCTATACAAGTATCCATCCATCCATCCATTTTCTACCGCTTATTCCCTTTCGGGGTCGCGGGGGGCGCTGGCGCCTATCTCAGCTACAATCGGGCGGAAGGCGGGGTACACCCTGGACAAGTCACCACCTCATCGCAGGGCCAACACAGATAGACAGACAACATTCACACTCACATTCACACACTAGGGGCCAATTTAGTGTTGCCAATCAACCTATCCCCAGGTGCATGTCTTTGGAAGTGGTAGGAAGCCGGAGTACCCGGAGGGAACCCACGCATTCACGGGGAGAACATGCAAACTCCACACAGAAAGATCCCGAGCCTGGATTTGAACCCAGGACTGCAGGACCTTCGTATTGTGAGGCAGACGCACTAACCCCTCTCCCACCGTGAAGCCGCTATACAAGTACAACCCATTTATTTTATTTATTTACAGTTTGAAATAAAATGGTCCCATAATCATTTAGATCTATGGAGATAGTAGTGCCTTGACATATGAGAAGGAAACTAGACTGAAGAAAAACAAAAGCTGTTGGTTTCTCATTTGGGCGATTAATAAATGTGGATTCAGCCACACGCAACACGTGCTTGAAGGTTATAAGCAAAGTCTTGTAAATAATGTAGCCTTGTGTCTTTATTTTGGAACGAGAGGGTATTTAACCCTTGTGTAATGTTCATATTGTTGTTACTCAGCCAGCGTTCGTGGGTCTGATAGACCCGTAGCATTTTGTGGCTTTTAATGCCTCACAATCAAACATTTTTTATGTTAAAATACTGAACAGATGTTTATTGGGATAAGGTAAACATCTGTTCAGTATTTTAACATACAAGTGTTTGATTGTGAGGCATTAAAAGCCACAAAATGCAACGGGTCCATCAGACTCACAAACGCTGGCTGAGTAACAACAATATGAACGTTGTACGGAAAATTTCTCTGCCAGTTTCTGCATCCCAAAGGGATTCTTCTTTGGAGTTTCTGCACCTGCGGTTCCCACACAAGGTTGCAACATTGTTTGTCAACACTGTCTGCTCTCATTTTCTCGCACATTTGACCCTCAGATGTTCTGTGTACCTACACTCTGTCCTTCTCCTGTCTAGGCACCTGGGAGGTTGTTGTATGCGTATGGTACACAGAACATCAATTTTCACACTTATATTAGCCCTGGGTCCAGTGGACCCAGCCATCTTATACTGTATGTAATAAAAATGTGTAGGGGGTGGTGTATGGTGTGTGTGGTCGTCAAATATGTATTCTGATATATATTCTTCACATAAAATGAGCCAAAGTCAGTGAGTCTCAGTTTGAAAAATGTATTAACTGTATAATTTTTTTTTTATAAAGAGTGAAAACGGGTCCCACAGACCCGAACACCACACAATGGTTAATCCTACCCCTTGTTCATTGCATGGCAGTTCCTAACACATTTGCTGATGCACTTCAATCACTCAATCAATCAAGCAATCACATTTTTTTATGAACCCCTAATAACAAGTGCCTCCAGGGGTGTCACAAACAAAGATGACATTCCTTGATCTGAACCTATACCTGGGCAAAGAAACACTTCAAAAACTGGGAAAAAGAAGAAATATTGGTAAGTGACTACGGATGTGGGGAACCCTTTCCAATTAATGCTGAGCATCAGAGATTATTGGAAGCCCTCAAACCCTTTTAAGGGGACGAACTACATGTCAACTTATATAATTGGAAGTGAATACCTTAAGTGGGAAAAAAAAATAGTTTTAACCAAGTCTCACTGAGACCAATATAAAAAAGAAGGGAAAAAGAAGAAAACTTGGGAAAGGGAGACCCCCCTACTAAGTGACCAGCTGCAATGGATGCTGAGTGGGTACAAATATTAAATTGTTACAATAATAGATCATGTGAGGGTCTAGTCCAGGGGTGCCCACACTTTTTCTGCAGGCGAGCTACTTTTCAATTGACCAACTCGAGGGGATCTACCTCATTTATATATATCATTTATATTTATTTATTTATGAAAGAGGCATTTTTGTAAACAAGTTAAATGTGTTTAATGATAATACAAGCATGTGTAACACATATAGATGTCTTTCTTTCACAAAGACAAGAATATAAGTTGGTGTATTACCTGATTCTGATGACTTACATTTATTGGAATCAGACAGTAATGATGATAACGCCCACATTTTCAAATGGAGGAGAAAAAAAGTTGTCCTTTCTGTACAATACCACATGAAAGTGGTTGGTTTTTGGCATCTAATTCATCCAGCTTCCATACACTTTACAAGAAAAACATTGGCGGCAAATTCCGTAGCTTGCTTGATTGACATTCACGGCACCCGAGGGTCTTATGAGATGACGCTGGCTGCTGCCAGTTCATTATTATGAAAAAATGACAGAGAGGAAAGCGAGAAACACTTTTTATTTCAACAGACTTTCGCGCCGTCCCTTCCGTCAAAACTCTAAAGGCCGACTGCACATTTCCTATCTTCACAATAAAAGCCCTGCTTCATGCTGCCTGCGCTAACAAAATAAGAGTCTCGGAAAGCTGGCGTGCACAAGTGATGTGCACGCCAGCTTTCTGAGGGATCGCTTGTGCACGCCAGTTTTCCGAGACTCTGTATTTAGTTAGCGCAGGCAGCATGAAGCAGGGCTTTTATTGTGAAGATAGGAAATGTGCAGTCGGCCTTTAGAGTTTTGATGGAAGGTACGGCGCGAGAGTCTGTTGAAATAAAAAGTGTTTCACGCCTTCCTCTCGGTCATATTTTCATAACAATGATCTTGCAGCAGGCAGCGTAATCTCACAAGACCCTCCGGTACCGTGAATGTCATTTAAGTGACGTCTTGGTGAAGATTGATGATCAGTAATTTTTAGGTCTATTTTTTTTAAAAGCCTGGCTGGAGATCGACTGACACACCCCCCGCGGTCGACTGGTAGCTCGCGATCGACGTAATGGGCACCCCTGGTCTAGTCCATCAATAAGCCAACAGAGTGTCGTAGGGGGATCTTCCTCCATGTAGACAAGCCGGCAACGCAGAGACATCACCACCTGTGCATAAAAGAGTGGTCCTCCCCGGGTCACAACTTAGAACAGCTAGCACGTCTCTACCAGACTTGTACCTCTCCAGAAATGATCCGTGACCACTTGGTATCCTCTCCGTGCATGAGAGAGGGTACAAAGCAGAAAAGAAAGGCGGCAGGTCGACTTGTCTAAACAGGATCTAGCCAAAAGTATATAAATGAGTTTTACAGTAGGACTAAATCGTTGAACATTAACAATAGGTGAGAACTAAAAATTTGTGATCGGACATTGCTACGGTGTTCAGGAGTACCAACACTTTTGAGACGGTAACACCCTGGACCAGGATTAAGTCTGTCGTATTACCTTTGCAATGCGTGGGTTCATGTAATATTAAGGTAAGACCACATTTGTCGATTATAGTCTGGAACGGGTTATTCGATCATTTTAAAACCGCTCATGAGTCACTAAGTCGGCATCAAATTCTGAGAATTTGCTTATAAAATCTGAATAAGGCTCAGGATGGTAACAGATAACAGCCAGGTGGAGAAACAAACTTAATAGTAAGAACCTCAAATGTACTTGATGTATTACTTAGATTAGGACTAAGGTAAAGTTTGCATCAGAGATTAGTTAAACCCCTCCACCCATTTTAAGGAGATTAGCTACAAGTGAACTAGTACACTTAATGGAAGAGGCCTCTTTAACCTGTAAAAAAAACTCATTGGGTTTTAACCAGGTCACATTGAGACCAACGACGCTAAGATCATTGTCTCTAATAACCTCATTAACTAACAGCACTTTGGGAGACAATGATTTGATATTAAAAATATATATAATATATAATAGGCAGTTTGGAGGGATTTTACTAACGGTAGTCATAGAGGCAGTGATCGGCAAGCTACTTGGAAAATGTAGTAAGCTAAGCTCCTCGTTACTCTCGATTAAATATAGCTAAGCAACAGGGGAAGTTATCACCGGAGAATTGCACGGCAAAAGTAGCTTGCTACATTTAACGGCAATTACATCTATGGGCCCACTTGTAATGTATCAATGTTAATGTAACTTGAGAGGGTACAAATGGACCCAATAAGGGTCAATTACTGTTAACTATCTGTCATTTAACTAGGGACACCGTACAACTACCTCTAGGGATCCCAACACCCTACTGTATGTGTTTATTTTAGTTTACCTTCTCTTTGGCTCACTTCTATGTTTTTCATTTCTCTACTTACAGTAAAAAATGGCAATAACAATGGGTTGTGTGGGAACAGTTAGTAATAGTTATGTGCGGTAAAGCTTTTCATGAACTCAGTTCACCTTAATGTGTGTTCTTAAATTTGTGTTGGATGTCTTAGATGAAGAGAACAGTTATGATTTTTAACTAAAAACTAAGGTTTTGGGCATTATTTTCTCCAAATGCATACTTTTGTCTGAATATGGCTAAGGACACACATTATTGTGGGTTTCCTGCACGTCATCTTCATGACTAAAGGAAAATTCTAATCTGCTGGGAGAGAATTCCTCTGCTATTTTCAATTATGTTTGTTTTTTTGAGTCGTCAGCTTGAAGCGTCCCTCTGTCTCTGACTGCTTCATCATAATGTGATATAAGTGCGTGACTGTTGTGAAATTGCTTGCTAGTTTCGATGACTCGCCTCATCTTCTCTCTGATTGGCCAGACCGGAATGTTTTGCCCTAACCTTAGCCAATTGTGACTAATTATACAAACTCCAACCAATCATCTTGGATTTTCTCCGTATGTATGGATATTTTCATTTAACTAGGTCATTGTATTTTCTACATTTGTTTTTGCATTCCATTTTCTCTCTTTGTAGCTTGTAGCTTGGATGTAAGCTGCCTTACTACATGGGTTTAAAAGCAGCTCAGCTACAGGAAAAGCTACTTTTTTAAAAAGTAGCTAAGCTACTGCAAAATGAAGTTAAACTACAGTTTGCACATAGCTTAGCTACATGTATCTTATTACTGCCCATCACTGCATAGAACTAATGTTAATGAGAATATGTTTACCTCGTGGAGTGTGTCTCAAATACAAACCCCAGAAACCAACATTGAATGACCATGACCTTCGATCCCTCAGATGGCACTGTATCAAAAACCAACATCAATCTCTAAAGGATATCACTACATGGGCTCAGGAACACTTCAAAAAACCACTGTCACTAAATACAGTTCAACGCTACATCTGTAAGTGCAAGTTAAAGCTCTACTATGCAAAGCGAAAGCCATTTATCAACAACATCCAGAAACGCCGCCGGCTTCTCTGGGCCCGAGATCATCTAAGATGGACTGATGCCAAGTGGAAAAGTGTTCTGTGGTCTGACGAGTCCACATTTCAAATAGTTATTGGAAATATTCGACATCGTGTCATCCGGACCAAAGGGGAAGCGAACCATCCAGACTGTTATCGAAGCAAAGTTCAAAAGGCAGCATCTGTGATGGTATGGGGCTGCATTAGTGCCCAAGGCATGGGTAACTTACACATCTGTGAAGGCCCCATTAATGCTGAAAGGTATATACAGGTTTTGGAACAACATATGCTGCCATATAATCGCCCCTGCTTATTTCAGCAAGACAATGCCAAGCCACATTCAGCACGTGTTACAACAGCGCGGTTTTGTAAAAAAAGAGTGTGGGTACTTTCCTGGCCCGCCTGCAGTCCAGACCTGTCTCCCATCGAACATATGTGGCGCATTATGAAGCGTAAAATACGACAGCAGAGACCCCAGACTGTTAAACGACTGAAGCTCTACATAAAACAAGAATGGGAAAGAATTCCACTTTCAAAGCTTCAACAATTAGTTTCCTCAGTTCCCAAACGTTTATTCAGTGTTGTTAAAAGAAGAAGTGATGTAACACAGTGGTGAACATGCCCTTTCCCAACTACTTTGGCACGTGTTGTAGCCATGAAATTTTAAGGTCATTATTAGTGGCAAAAAATAAATACAGTTTTTGAGTTTGAACATCAAATATGTTGTCTGTGTAGTGCATTCAATTGAAAATGGGTTGAAAAGGATTTGCAAATCATTGTATTCCGTTTATATTTACATCTAACACAATTTCCCAACTCATATGGAAACAGGGTTTGTAATTGCAAGCACATCTAAGTATTAATACAGGGAAAGTGGAAATTACTTGCCAGTCGCTGTAGTTGATTTGTTGCCTCATATTTGTCAACTTCAGCAGAAGACACATCCACCCTGGCACAGTCTCAAAAGGAAAAACTATGATTGTATTATGATAAATTATTCTACAAAAAAATGCTGTGTGTGCAGGGATTGTCCAGCCTGGTGCTGATTAGTTCTGGCTTAACTGACTCCTCACCCAGGGTAACAAACTGCTAAATCGCCTATGTCCCAACTTTGCCAATTGAGACTCAAACAGTAATCTATGTTGATGAAAGAAGGTTAGGGTGAAGGCCGTCCATCCTCAGCAGGTCAGGTCAGGTCTGCCCCAGATAAAGGGCCATATATCCATAAAGTTCACTGCAAATGTTAGCCAGTCACGATACCAATCTGCTGTATCGTTCATCTTTACCTCTCGCAGACTGGGGACCGGAGACAATTACTCAATGCCAAGCAGTGGCGGTCCGTGCGTTTCTCACCTCGGCCTTCAGTGATGTCCTACTTAGTCCAACTTCACCTCTCAAAATACTGTAATCGATGATGAATTCCAATAGTGCAAACCCCAAAACCAGTGAAGTTGACAACTTGTGTAAATCGTAAATAAAAACAGAATACAATGATTTGCAAATCCTTTTCAACCTATATTCAATTGAAGAGACTGCAAAGACAAGACACTTGACGTTCGAACTGGAAAACTTTGTTATTTTTTGCAAATATTAGCTCATTTGGAATTTGATGCCTGCAACATGTTTCAAAAAAACTGGCAGAAGTGGCAAAAAAGACTGATACAATTGAGGAATGCTCATCAAACACTTATTTGGAACTTCCCACAGGTGAACAGGCTAATTGGGAACAAGTAGGTGCCATGATTGGGTATAAAAGCAGCTTCCATGAAATGCTCAGTCATTCACAAACAAGGATGGGGCAAGGGTCACCACTTTGTGAACAAATGCGTGAGCAAATTGTCCAACAGTTTAAGAACCACATTTCTCAACGAGCTATTGCAATGAATTAAGAGATTTTATCATCTACGGTCTGGAATATCATCAAAAAGTTCATAGAATCTGGAGAAATCACTGCATGTGAGCGATGATATTACGGACCTTCGATCCCTCAGGCGGTACTGCATCAAAAAGCAAAAACAGTGTGTAAAGGATATCACCACATGGGCCCAGGGACACTTAAAAAAACACTGTCAGTAACTACAGTTTGTTGCTATATCTGTGAGTGCAAGTTAAAACTCTACTATGCAAAGCAAAAGCCATTTATCAACAACGCCCAGAAACGCTATCGGCTTTGCTGGGCCAGAGCACTTCTAAGATGGACTGATGCCAAGTGGAAAAGGGTTCTGTGGTCTGACGAGTCATAATTTCAAATTGTTTTTGGAAACTGTGGACGTTGTGTCCTCCGGAACGAAGAGGAAAAGAACCATTCAGATTGTTATAGGCGCAAAGTTCAGAAGCCGGCATATATGATGGTATGGGAGTGTATTAGTGCCCAAGGCATGGGTAACTAATACTTCTGTGAAGGCACCATTAATGCTGAAAGGTAAATACAGATTTTGGAGCAACATATGTTGCCATCCAAGCAACGTTATCATGGACGCCCCTGCTTATTTCAGCGAGACAATGCCAAGCCACGTGTAACAACAGCGTGGTTTCATAGTAAAATAGTGCAAGTACTAGACTGGCCTGCCTGTAGTCCAGACCTGTCTCCTATTTGTGGCACAAAATGAAGCCTAAAATACCACAACGGAGACCCAGGACTGTTGAACAACTTAAGCTGTACATCAAGCAACAATGGGAAAGAATTCTACCTGAAAAGCTTCAAAAATTGGTCTCAGTTCCCAAACGTTTACTGAGTGTTGTTAAAAGGAAAGGCCATGTAACACAGTGGTACAAATGCCCCGGTGCCAACTTTTTTGCAACGTGTTGCTGCCATTAAATTGTAAGTTTATGATTATTTGCAAGTTTCTCAGTTGGAACATTAAGTATGTTGTATTTGCAGTGTATTCTATTGAATATAAGACAAAAAGGATTTGCAAATCATTGTATTCTGTTTTTATTTACGTTTTACACAACGTTCCAACTTCACTAGTTTTGGGTTTTGTAGAATGGCGATTCAATGATTTGCCACACTTTATTGGTCCTAGCGTCTGTCTACCTGTGTTTGCCTTGCGATGAGGTGGTAACTTGTCCAAGGTGTACCCTGCCTTCTGCCTGAGTGCAGCTTGGGACAGGATAGGATAGACTCCAGCCCCGCCACCCTGACAGGGACTAGTGGTAGAAATTGATGGATGGATGGAAGTAGTTTTCTTAACACTGTTCATATCTCAAAAAATCCATAAGGCGTGGCACACGTAAATCGAGGTTTCCCCTAATATCGCTCAATACCCTCTGTCACTCCCAGTCTCTTTCACACTGAACAAATAGTAATCATGTTGAAAGGAAAATCAGGACTGAAGAACTTTGTAAATGCCATTCAATCAGTGTGCATTTTCATGGGCTCAATCCAGGAAAAAAAACGGAGTGTCCTTTCACTTACAGACGTGGTCAAAATTTTACATACACTTGTAAAGAACATACTGTCATGCTGTCTGGAGTTTCCAATAATTCTTACAACTCTTATTTTTTGTGATAGAGTGATTGGAGCACATACTTGTTGGTCACAAAAAAACTTCATGGAGTTTGGTTATTTTATGAATTTATTATGGGTCTACTGAAAATGTGAGCAATTCTGCTGGGTCAAAAGTATACATACAGCAATATTAATATTTGCTTACATGTCCCTTGGCAAGTTTCACTGCAATAAGGCGCTTTTGGTGGCCGCCCACAAGCTTCTGGTTGAATTTTTGACCACTCTTCTGGACAAAATTAGTGCCATTCAGCTAAATGTGTTGGTTTTCTGACATGGACTTGTTTCTTCAGCATTGTCCACACGTTTAAGTCAGGACATTGGGAGGACCTTAATTCTAGCCTGATTTAGACATTCCTTTTACCACTTTTGAAGTGTGTTTGGGGTCATTGTCCTGTTGGAACACCCAACTGTGCACAAGACCCAGCCTCCGGGCTCCCCAGAACTTTCCTTCAGAAGGTCTAATCTTTGTCCATGTGATGTCAGATGTAACAAAATTGAGTTGTTTGGCCACAATACCCAACAATATGTTTGGAAGAGAAAAGTTGAGGCCTTTCATCCCAGGAACATCACACCTACTGTCAAGCATGGTGGTGGTAGTATTATGCTCTGGGTCTGTTTTCCTGCCAATGGAACTGGTGCTTTACAGAGACTAAATGGGACAATGAAAACGATTCAAGATTGTTTATTGTCATATGCACAGTTAAACAGACAGTTTGCCATACAATGAAAATCTTACTTTGCTAGTCCACCCTTCAACAAGTCACACGGTACTTACAGTAGCTAAAAATAAAAATAAAGATTTATATACAAGGCACAGTAAGTAACATAACACTATAGCACACTCTGATTGACAGTCAACAGTATAAATATAGAGGTGACTTAGGGTCACAGCAGCAGTTAAGGTGTCTTTAGTGATCAAAGGTAAAAAGTGTCTACAATGATTGTTCACAGTTCGGGGATGGTCAAGGTACCTGTCTTTTGTTCAAAAAGACAAAGTAAAAATGGGGGGGCTAGCATTCACAAGCCTGATGGCCTGTGGGTAGAAACTGTTTGTCAGTCTCGTAGGTGGATGTGGAGGGGGGCGTGGTCTGCGGATCTTCAGCAAAGCGGGGTGTGCCAGGACCGGCTTCGAGATCAGCGACAGGTGCGTAGTTGGCCCACCTGGGCCTGCTTATCTAATCACCTGTCGCTCTGTTAAAAGGCAGCAGCCGGGGAGGAGAGAGGGGTTGGAGGTGGAGCACGAGCGAGAGCGAGACAGACAAAGACAATTGCTCAAAAGCATAGTAGAGACATTGTATTGGAGAATAAAACAGTGTTCAAACCCTGAAAAGGAGCTGTCATGTAGGTGATTGGTGGTCCGAGGATCCCGGAGGGAAGAAACCTCCACAGAGGATTACCTCCAAATTCTTCAGGACAACCTAAAATAATTAGCCCGGTGGTTGGGTCTTGGGCGCAGTTGGGTGTTTCTAACAGGACAATGACCCCAAACACATGTATAAAGTGGTAAAGGAATGGCTAAATCAGGCTAGAATTCAAGATTGTTTATTGTCATATGTACAATTAAACAGACGGTTTGCCGTCCAATGAAAATCTTACTTTGCTAATCCACCCTTCAACAAGTCATACGGTACTTAGCTAAAAATAAACAAATGTATATACAAGGCACAGTAAGTAACATAACATTATTGCACATTCTGATTGACAGTCAACAGTATCAATATGGAGGTGACCTTGGGTCACAGCAGCAGTTAAAGTGTCTTTAGTGATCAAAGGTGAAAAGTGTCTACAGTGATAGTTCACTGTTCGGGGGTGGTCAAGGTAGCTGTCTTTAGTTCAAAAAGACAAAAGTAAAAACTGGCATTCACAAGTTAGCATTCACAAGCCTGATGGCCTGTTAGTCAAAACTGTTTGTCAGTCTCGTAGTCCTGGATTTCAGGCTCCTGTATCGTCTGCCTGATGGTAGGAAGCTGAAGAGATTGTGCTGGGGGTGTGTACTGTCCTTTATGATGTTGTGTGCTCTCCTGGTGGACCTGGTAGAGTACATGTCCTGTAGTGAGGGGAAGGCTGCTCCTGATATGTACTGAGCAGTTTTAATCACTCGCTGGAGTGCCTTCCTGTCCTTAGCAGTGCAGTTTCCATACCAGACCAGACCGTGATTGGGCTGGTAAGAACACTCTCAACCGTACTTCTCTAGAAGTTGCTGAGAATTTTGGGTGGCATGCCAAATTTTCTCAGCCTTCCTAGGAAGTACAGTCGATGCTGGGCTTTCTCTATTGTTTGTTGGGTATTGTGATCCCAGGTGAGGTTTTTGCTGATGTGGGTCCCGAGGAATTTAAAGGTTTTCACCCTGTCGACCTTTGTCCACCCTATGTATTAGAGATGCGCGGTTTCGGTCACAACCGCGTAGTCCGCGGATAAACCGCGGGTCGGGCGGGTGACATGACGAAAAAACTGATTTTAAATAGATTTGGGCGGGTGGCGGTTGAACCAATTCGGAAATATATAATGTAATAATCCCAGGAATGTAGGCTCATAAAACTTCTTCGTTTGTCTTGTCTTTATTGCACAAGATGTAATACAACCACACAACAGCTCTCATGTCTCTAACGCTTTTCCCGGGACAACTGGAACTCTTACTTCCTGTCGACAACGTCACTTCCCTATCTCTCCCTGAAGTCCCGCCCCCCAGCCAAAGTCATTGGCTAACGCCCCGTAGCCAGTCGCTACATTATACATAGTTACATGTTATGTTGAAGAGGTTCATTTAGCCTACTGACGTGTATTTATAAATGGTTGATTTATACAGGCTAGTAGGTAAAGTGTTGTACCTGACAACTCTTGATGGTACAATCCATATATCACGTCACAGACAACGTCACGCTAACATCACGTGACACCTCTGATGAAGGCTGCAGAAGCAAGGTAGCCCAAACTTGTCAGATACAACACTTTACCTTACTAGCCTATAGAAATCAACCATTTATAAATAGTTAAATGTTGTTACCCACATACGAAAAACGAGCAGCACTCTTTGAAACACTATGTGGGCATACTTTTATTTTGAAGTGTCTCGTTTGGTCTGTCGACGGATGTAAGGAAGCTACTTCCGGGTATGAGTACACATTTTTTTAATGCATGAGAAGGGAAAAAGACCAAAAAGTGTCACAAGGACTTTAAGCGTTTGGGCTATAAGAGCCAGAATATCACAATTTCCTCCTAAAATAAGCATGCAGGCCAACGAGGTATTTGTTTGTCATTTGTTGGTATTTTACTTGGTAAAATGTTTGATCCGCATGCTGTGCATGTTATTATTTTTACGTTTGTAACGTGCTTTATTTATTACAGTTTTCATGGTGAATTTGAAGGGAAAGGAAACCTTCAATTAAATCAGTTCAAGAAAGCCATTGTGTCTGTGCTATTTGGAGGGAGTTACACTTTCTAACCTCACTAATGCCTTGCATCATCTATATTAGATATATAACAACGGGCGGGTGGCGGGCGATTGTGGCTTTGATAAAACGTTGTTTCGGGTGGATGGCGGGTGGATGACCACTTTAGTGATGCGGTTGCAGATGATATAATTGCCTATCCGCGCATCTCTACTATGTACAGAGGTGTGTACTGTGCACTCCTTCTCCGTGGGTCAATAATCATCTCCTTGGTCTTGTCTGTGTTCAAGGAGAGATTATTATCCTGACACCAGGCCACCAGTTCCGCTACCTTCCTTCTGTATGCTCCCTCAGCTCCCCCAGAGATCAGTCCGTCGACCGTAGTATCATCTGCAAACTTGATGATACAGGTGTTGTTCTGGGAGGCCAGAACAACATCGTGTGTGAAGAGGGTGTACAATAGGGGGCTCAGCACGCAGCCTTGGGGGGTACCTATGCTTAGAACGAAGGTTTTAGAATGGGCTTCCCAAAGTCCTGACTTAAACGTGTGGACAACGCTGAATAAGTTGAAGTTAAAGTACCAATGATTGTCACACACACACTAGGTGTGGTGAAATGTGTCTTCTGCATTTGACCCATCCCCTTGATCCCCTGGGAAGTGAGGGAAGCAGTGGGCAGCATTTATGGTGATTTGACCCCCAATTCCAAGAAACAAGTCCATGTCAGTAAACCAACAAATTTAGCTGAACTGCAACACATTTTGTCAAGAAGAGTGGTCAACAATTCAACCAGAAGCTTGTGGATGGCTATCAAAAGTGCCTTATTGCAGTGAAACATGTAACCAAATATTAACATTTCTGTATGTATACTTTTGACCCAGCAGATTTGCTCACATTTTCAGTAGACCCATGATAAATTCTCTGGGTGATATAATTGAAAATTGTGGAGTGTTATATTCCCTTGGCCTATGCCCAAAGTGCCTTACAATTGAATCCTCTTGAAGTCTGCAAATGTTGGCCAAAAGATTTAAAAAGCCCAGTGGCAGCATTTTATGTTATAACTGTTCTTTTTTTGAACAACATTGTAATACCATTTGGCCCTGAGAGAGAAATCCGTTTAACCAAAAGCGAGCTAAGTGCTTTGGACAATACATCAGGCCAGTTAACGACTCCGCCAATACTTAACATCCTGGAAACATTTGCATCGGATGAAGCTGCGGGTCAATTGCAGCTGCAGTTAACAAAGACTCCAAAACTCCGAATGACGCCGATATTTCTCCCTAACTGCCAGCGAGCAGCTCTAACGAGTCCCAGGGCTTTGCGTTGCACCGTCTTGCAAGATGACAAATATTGACCGTGTTGTTCTGAATGCAAAAAGGAAAAGAGAGAGAGCAGGAAGAGAGCCAGAGTGTGCGCTCGGTGGCTTCAACATGGCGCTTATATAACACCACCCCCACCCCCTGAGCCTGTTGGGCTGATGGGTGACATAAAAGACGGCGTCCAGGGACGTTCAAGGTGAATTTACCACAGAGGCGATGATTACCAAAGAAAGGGAAAACTCCCTTTTTTTATGGCATGGTGCAGTTTTTTTGTCAGGCCCACCCTTTGTTATATCATGACAGTTGGGCTGTGTGCGTCTCCAGAGAAAGCCTCTGCTGCTACGGGTTCAGGAAATGATGAAGTAATGAGATAAGACATGATGATTCAGCAGTTCGTGCCCCACGGCCACATCTGTTCTCTTTCCTTTCGTTCTCGCAGATACGTCTGCATGTCCCAATTTACCTTGGGTGTGTTTTCCCAATTGAATTTCAGCCTCAGCACCGTTTATTCTGTTTGACCCCTGCTGTGAAAACAAAGTTTTTGTCATATGATTGGTAGGATAAGGTAGTGTTTTAGTTTCCCATATGCAAACACAGTGTTACTGTTCAAAATGTGTGTAATGTTACAGTGGCCGAATAAGTTAAGTTAAAGTGGGGCGGTTTAGCTCGGTTGGTAGAGCGGCCGTGCCAGCAACTTGAGGGTTGCAGGTTCGATTCCCGCTTCCGCCATCCTAGTCACTGCCGTTGTGTCCTTGGGCAAGACACTATACCCACCTGCTCCCAGTGCCACCCACACTGGTTTGAATGTAACTTAGATATTGAGTTTCACTATGTAAAGCGCTTTGAGTCACTAGAGAAAAAGCGCTATATAAATACAATTCACTTCACTTCACTAATTCACTACCGATGATTGTCACACATACTAGAGATGCGCGGTTTGCGGACACAACCGCGGAGTCCGCGGAGAAACCCCGGGTCGGGCGGGTGACATGACAAAAAAAATAGATTTTAAATAGATTCAGGCGGGTGGCGGTTGAAGGAATTTGGAAATATATATACATAGTTAAATGTTGTTACCCACATACGAAAAACGAGCAGCAAGTGCCGCAAGTGAGCGCTCCTTCAGCGCAGCAGGGCGCATTTTAGAGGCCAGGCGCTCTCACCTGGATCCTGGCACTGTAGATGCCATTTTATCCCTGTATAGTGCTAATTAAAAAAAAAGTAAGTAGACATACGGTTGGATATGTTAAACGAATTAGTCTATGTTACCTAGGCTAAACCAAATAAGCCCATGTCTAACCTATATTGAGTTCGGTCAGCTGAATAATTTTGATGGTTACGTGTTGTTTGGGCTATTGTTTGTCGCGACCGTCTATTTTCATTATAATTCAAGTTTGATGATAAAGTGCAGTCTGATGGGTTTGATTTCCCCCCTTCAGCTATTTGCCTTGGCCAATAAGTTGCAGGTAATTTATTATTATTATTTATTTAATTCATTTTTGTTTAAATAGGGATGACATACATATGCCATCCATCCATCCATCCGTCCAACCATCTTCTTCCGCTTATCCGAGGTCGGGTCGCGGGGGCAACAGCCTAAGCAGGGAAACCCAGACTTCCCTCTCCCCAGCCACTTCGTCTAGCTCTTCCCGAGGGATCCGGAGGCGTTCCCAGGCCAGCCGGCAGACATAGTCTTCCCAACGTGTCCTGGGTCTTCCCCGTGGCCTCCTACCGGTTGGACGTGCCCTAAACACCTCCCTAGGGAGGCGTTCGGGTGGCATCCTGACCAGATGCCCGAATCACCTCATCTGGCTCCTCTCGATGTGAAGGAGCAGCGGCTTTACTTTGAGTTCCTCCCGGATGGCAGAGTTTCTCACCCTATCTCTAAGGGAGAGCCCCGCCACACGGCGGAGGAAACTCATTTCGGCCGCTTGTACCCGTGATCTTATCCTTTCGGTCATGACCCAAAGCTCATGACCATAGGTGAGGATGGGAACGTAGATCGACCGGTAAATTGAGAGCTTTGCCTTCCGGCTCAGCTCCTTCTTCACCACAACGGATCGATACAACAACCGCATTACTGAAGACGCCGCACCGATCCGCCTGTCGATCTCACAATCCACTCTTCCCTCACTCGTGAACAAGACTCCTAGGTACTTGAACTCCTCCACTTGGGGCAGGGTCTCTTCCCCAACCCGGAGATGGCATTGCACCCTTTTCCGGGCGGGAACCATGGACTCGGACTTGGAGGTGCTGATTCTCATTCCGGTCGCTTCACACTCGGCTGCAAACCGATCCAGTGACAGCTGAAGATCCCAGTCAGAGGAAGCCATCAGGACCACATCATCTGCAAAAAGCAGAGACCTAATCCTGCGGTCACCAAACCGGATCCCCTCAACGCCTTGACTGCGCCTAGAAATTCTGTCCATAAATGTTATGAACAAAATCGGTGACAAAGGACAGCCTTGGTGGAGTCCAACCCTCACTGGAAATGTGTTCGACTTACTGCCGGCAATGCGGACCAAGCTCTGACACTGATCGTACAGGGAGCGGACCGCCACAATAAGACAGTCCGATACCCCATACTCTCTGACCACTCCCCACAGGACTTCCCGAGGAACACGGTCGAATGCCTTCTCCAAGTCCACAAAACACATGTAGACTGGTTGGGCAAACTCCCATGCATATGTTATAGTATAATTTAAGTTTGTGTGCGTGATTGATAGCCTAGGGCTTATGAGGCACATTTTTTATTTATTTTTTTATTTCAAATTAAAAACGTATGAGCCTATGCCTATGCCTACAACATAGGCTATGTGTTTATCTTTATTTTCCTGCCTGTCGTTGACAATGGAGATAATCTGATATTTTGTCATGGCTGCAGGTCAGTCAATAAAAGTTCATCTTTAGTTATTAGAACGTTACGGTTAGATGGTTTTTCACGGGACACATTTCCGGCCTTGTTGTTGCACTAGTGAGCTATGGATGAAGAGATGTTGCTCCGTTGTTGATTCAAGTAAAGTCTGAATGTCATTAAAACAGTTAATTTCATCTTTTGAGACTTCTTTCACTCGCATCCTTGCACGCTACACCGCTACACCAAAGATGACGGCGAGAAGACGCTGTCGAAGGTGAGCCACGTAAATAAGACCGCCCACAAAACGGCTCTTCTTTTAGCGACTGTCATTTTTCACATTTTGACCAAAGAACCACCCTTTCATGTTATGATAAATTTAGGAAAATAATCATAATACGACACCTCTAATGCGCCTTATAGTCCGAAGCGCCCTATGGCCCAGAAAATATGGTAGTTATTTAATTAGAGTGGTACCTCAGTTTTTGGTAATATTCCGTTCCAAAATCAATCAGTTAATCACAATTTATTTGTATAGCCCAGGGGTCTTCAACCCGCAGCTCTGGAACCACATGCGGCTCTTCCATGCCACCGCCGTGGCTCCCTTTGGCTTTGAAACAAAATGTCAACAAATAAAAAAACCTCCATAGCAAAGCACATATACATATTACAACATGCATCTTGAGACTTGCAACAGAGGGGAGTGGGTGCTACGGTGGCAGGCTGCAGCTCCTCTGGCACTGCCCAGTTGTCCATCACCCCTTTAGGCATTCGCGTATGTCACAGCCCCTGTGCGTCATCTCTTGCTGCCAAGCAATTGTATTATTTTTAGCGGTCCCCTGATCTGAACCCACTTTCGGGCAAGGAAAAACTCCAAAAGCCAGAGCTGGGAAATTTAAGAAACCTTGGTAAGGGGCCAGAGATATGGAGACCCCCAATTCCTGGGTCACCAGCTGTAATGGATGCAGAGTGGGTACATTTGAGGCTCACTTCAATCATACCTCCTACCCCCTTGTTTTTTCACTCCATCCTCGGAGAGGGTTGATGAAGTAGCGAGACTTGAGCGACGTCCGTACCCGTAGGGATGTATTTGCAATACTTCGCCATCGCACTAGATGCTACAGCCAAGGGGGTCAAGAGGGGAGGAGGTGGAGGGAGAATTCGAATTTAGCCTAAAGTCAGAATAAGGCTCAGGTGGGCCATAGATAACAGCTAGGTGAAGTGGTGTTGTAGCAACAGGCCTCATTAGTAAAAAGCTCAAATCAAATACATGTATTACTTAGAGTAGGGCTAAGGTTAAAAATTGCATCAGAGATTATTGCAACCCCTTTAACCCTTTTAAGGGGACGAACTACATGTCAACTCATACAATTAGGATTAAATACTTTGTTAAGCGGAAACAAATCGTTTTGGTTTTAACCAAGTCTCACTGAGACCAATAAAAAATAAGGGAAAAAGAAGAAACTTTGGGAAGGGGCCACAGATATGGAGAACCCCCCCTTCCTGGGTCACCAGCTGTAATGGATACAGAGTGGGTACATTTGAGGCTCACTTCAATTATACCTCCTCCCCCCTTGCTTTTGCACTCCATCCTCGGAGAGGGTTGATGAAGTAGCGAGACTTGAGCGACGTCCGTACCCGTAGGGATGTTTTTGCAATACTTCGCCATCGCACTAGATGCTACAGCCAAGGGGGTCAAGAGGGGAGGAGGAGGAGGGAGAATTCGAATTTAGCCTAAAGTCTGAATAAGGCTCAGGTGGGCCATAGATAACAGCTAGGTGAAGCGGTGTTGTAGCAACAGGCCTCATTAGTAACAAGCTCAAATCAAATACATGTATTACTTAGAGTAGGGCTAAGGTTAAAAATTGCACCAGAGATTATTGCAACCCCTCTACCCCTTTTAAGGGGACGAACTACATGTCAACTCATACAATTAGGAGTAAATACCTTGTTAGGGGAAACAAATCGTTTTGGTTTTAACCAAGTCTCACTGAGACCAATAAAAAAGAAGGGAAAAAGAAGAAACCTTGGGAAGGGGCCACAGATTTGGAGAACCCCCAATTCCTGGGTCACCAGCTGTAATGGATGCAGAGTGGGTACAGTTGAGGCTCACTTCAATTATACCTCCTCCCCCCTTGCTTTTGCACTCCATCCTCGGAGAGGGTTGATGAAGTAGCGAGACTTGAGCGACGTCCGTACCCGTAGGGATGTATTTGCAATACTTCGCCATCGCACTAGATGCTACAGCCAAGGGGGTCAAGAGGGGAGGAGGTGGAGGGAGAATTCGAATTTAGCCTAAAGTCTGAATAAGGCTCAGGTGGGCCATAGTTAACATCTAGGTGAAGCGGTGTTGTAGCAACAGGCCTCATTAGCAAGAAGCTCAACTCAAATACATGTATTACTTAGAGTAGGGCTGAGGTTAAGAATTGCATCAGAGATTATTGCAACCCCTGTAACCCTTTTAAGGGGATGAACTACATGTCAACTCATACAATTAGGAGTAAATACCTTGTTAAGCGGAAACAAATCGTTTTGGTTTTAACCAAGTCTCACTGAGACCAATAAAAAACAAGGGAAAGAGAAGAAACCTTGGGAAGGGGCCACAGATATGGAGAACCCCCAATTCCTGGGTCACTAGCTGTAATGGATGCAGAGTGGGTACATTTGAGGCTCACTTCAATTATACCTCCTCCCCCCTTGCTTTAGCACTCCATCCTCGGAGATGGTTGATGAAGGAGCGAGACTTGAGCGACGTCCGTACCCATAGGGATGTTTTTGCAATACTTCGCCATCGCACTAGATGCTACAGCCAAGGGGGTCAAGAGGGGAGGAGGAGGAGGGAGAATTCGAATTTAGCCTAAAGTCTGAATAAGGCTCAGGTGGGCCATAGATAACATCTAGGTGAAGCGGTAGTGCAGCAACAGGCCTCATTAGTAAGAAGCTCAACTCAAATACATGTATTACTTAGAGTAGGGCTGAGGTTAAGAATTGCATCAGAGATTATTGCAACCCCTCTACCCCTTTTAAGGGGACGAACTATATGTCAATTCATAAATTTAGGAATAAATACCGCTGCTGCTCACTGCTCCCCTCACCTCCCAGGGGGTGATCAAGGGTGATGGGTCAAATGCAGAGAATAATTTCCCCACATCTAGTATGTGTGTGACAATCATTGGTACTTTAAACAAATCATTTGGGTTTTAACCAAGTCTCACTGAGACCAATAAAAAAGAAGGGAAAAATAATAAACCTTGGAGAGGGGCCGCATATGTGGAGACCCCGCCTACTAGGTGACCGGCTGCAATGTATGTCGAGCGGGTACAATTATTGAATTGTTACATTAATGATACTTTTTTTAGGGAGCGCCGTAAGTGGCTGATCCGTTGGTGGTCCTTTTCTTGTCTCCTTGTGATGTATGTCTGCTCTTAGTGGGACTGTGCCAAAAATGTAATCTCAAATCTTATATGTCTTGTACATGTTAAAGAATGGACAATAAAGAGCTTCTTGAATCTTGATATTAAATGTGTGTAAACTTAATGGTATCCCTGTGCTTGCAGTCGTGTCTGCCTTCTTTAACCTTCTTGTTGTCTTTTAGACATTTATACCTTCCTAAAATATTGTCCCCAGTTTAGTCAGGAAGAATTTCTTCAGCTGCTGGTCTTTCAGAGAAGCTCATTTTCAGCCCCTCTCTAAATACCAGATAAAATATGTAAAGAAGATAGATTTGACAAAGAAAAGGTCACTTGAAGGGGTGCGAAATTTTCCATACCAACTTGGAAGAATGTAATGAAACTTGAAAAATGCTTTGGCAGTGGTTTACTTTTCAAGATCGCTGATTCGCTCTTTTAGCTGTCAATCAAAAAGGGATTCAGCCTCAGACAGATCATTCCATTATCATGCGGAAGCTCGGCGTCTAGGCCAGCCTAGGCCAAGCCTACTTTTCATACAGAACACCTCCAGAGACACTCTATGTCTAAGCTTCATCAGTATCATGTTTTTTGGTCATGTTTTGTTTGGTTATTTTCTGTTGGGTTTTGACCTCTTTTAGTCCCTATTTGCACTTCCTGGTTTGTTTTGTCACCGTGACGACTCATTGGTTTCACCTGACTCACTTGGACTCACGCACCCGTAACTAATCAGGAAGAGACTATTTAAGCCTGTACTTGCCAGGTAGTCGGCCTGGCGACATTGACATTGTTACTACTCTTGACATTATCATGCTTTGTTTATTCATGTTCATAGTTAATGCTGTTCTGCTCACATCACCGCAAGTGTTTTTGTTTATGACCGTAGTTCTGACGTTTTTGTTTCCTGCGCCTCCACTGTGAGCGCCTTTTTTTGTACCCTTTTGTAGCTTTTGAGTTAAGATTACATCATGTTTTTACTTGCACGCCACGTCCAGTCAAGTTTGTTTGCATCCCAGGAAAACAATCCTTGCAGTAAGTTGCGAAACAGTCCACGTTCTGACAATCAGCATTTAATGCACTGTGACGCTGCTACAATTCATGAGAAGAAATAACAAGTAGCTGCATTCGAGCGCATATTTAGTCAATGGAATGGAAACACAAAAGTACATATTTTACCACTTATTTTTTTGCCTGAGAGCAATTCCCACTGCACTCTAGTGTGTTACTTTAGATCAATGTGTGGTTGACATTTACACATGTAAGAATATGCGCACATAGCTGCCCGGGATATGCCTGTATATAATTCTTACATTTTGGACCTCCAGAATCAGCATTTGGGTTAATAAGATCATGATCCATTGCCCGGATCATCCATCCATCCATTTTCTGCCGCTTATTCCCTTTGGGGTTGTTTTGTTTACTGTTTGACTCCCTCAGTTCCTGTTTGGAGCATCCTTGGGTTTGTGTTTTGGTTGCCATGGGTGCAGACTGGTTTCTCCTGCCTCTGATTAGTGTTCAGCTCACCTGCTGCTGGGCATTAATCAAAGAGCTACTTATTCCTGTTTTTCGCTACACTCAGTCTGGTTTTCTTATTTGCTTCTACGCAACAAGTTACAAACTTTGTACGTTGGTGTACCTGTTCATGTGCTAATCTACGCAATAGCTCCCATGCTGTCGGCATTTTTGTTTTGTTTGTCTAGTATTCCTGCCTGATTTATGTAAATAAATCATCTTCTTACCTGCACTTTGCCTCCGAAGTTTCCGTCTGCATCCTGGGAGAACAATCCGTACATAAACATGCAAGCTGAGTGTCAGAAACAAGGTCAAATTAAATCTGAAAACCTTCGACAAGTTGACTTCATGTCCATCCCCACCTGTCAGGATATTCAAAAGTGTAAAATACGATACGGGGTATTCTATTTAAAAAAAAAAAAACTGGCTCGTTTATTTTGTGTTTGTGCATGACTTCCGGTCCATCAAAAAGCAGATTTTAGCTAAATAGAACCGTCGTGTTGCAGTGACAGGCAAAAATAGAAGCTCTGCTTATATTTAGTAGAAATGTGCGGATCTATACTGAAATATCGATACCGCCGATACAAGATATTATGGTATGTACAAAACCCAAAACCAGTGAAGTTGGCACGTTGTGTAAATGGTAAATAAAAACAGAATACAATAATTTGCAAATCCTTTTCAACTTATATTAAATTGAATAGACTGTAAAGACAAGATATTTCATGTTTGAACTGAGAAACTTAAGTTTGTTTTGCAAATACGGTAATCATTAACTTACAATTTAATTCCAGCAACACATTGCAAAAACGTTGGCACAGGGGCATTTTTACCACTGTGTTACATGGCCTTTCCTTTTAACAACACTCAGTAAACTTTTGGGAACTGAGGAGAACAATTTCTGAAGCTTTTCAGGTGGAATTCTTTCCAATTCTTGCTTGATGTACAGCTTGAGTGGTTCAACAGTCCAGGGTCTCTTTTGTGGTATTTTAGGCTTCATATTGCACAACACATTTTCAAAGTCAGGTCTGGTAGTCCAGTCTAGTACCTGCACTCTTTTATTACGAAGCCATGCTGTTGTAATACCTGCAGAATGTGGCTTGACATTGTCTTGCTGAAATAAGCAGGGGCGTCCATGAAAAAGATTTTCTTGGATGGCAACAAATCTGTATGTACCTTTCAACATTAAAGGTGTCTTCACAGATGTGTAAGTTACACATGTTTGGGCATTAATACACCCCCATACCATCACAGATGCTGGCTTTTGAACTTTGAGTCTAGATCAATCCAGATGGTTCTTTTCCTCTTTGGTCCGGAGGACATGACGTCCACTGTTTCCACTTTGTATCAGTCCATCTTACATGATTTCGGGCCCAGTGAAGCCGGCGGTGTTTATGGGTGTTGTTGATCAATCGCTTTTGCTTTGCATAGTAGAGTTTTAACTTGCACTTAGAGATGTAACGACAAATTGTAGTTACTGACAATGGTTTTCTGAAGTGTTCCTGAGCCCATGGGGTGATATCCATTACACACTGATCTCACTTTCTGATGCAGTACCGCCTAAGGAGTCGAAGGTTACGTTGATTTTTGTCCTTGCTGCTTACGTGCAGTGATTTCTCCTGATTCTCTGAACCTTTTGATGATGTTAAAGACCGCCGCAGATGGCGAAATCCCTAAATTTCTTGCAATTGCTGGTTGAGAAATGTTCTTAACTTGTTGGACAATTTGCTCACACATTTAATCACAAAGTGGTTACCCTCGCCCCATCCTTGTTTGTGAGTGACTGACGTTTCATGGAAGCTGCTTTTATACCCAATCATGGCACCCACCTGTTACCAATTAGCCTGTTCACTCGTGGGATGTTCCAAATAAGTGTTTGATGAGCATTCCTCAACTTTCTCAGTTATTTTTGCCACTTGTGCCAGCTTTTTTGAAACATGTTGCAGGCATCAAATTCCTAATGAGCTAATATTTGCAAAAAATAACAAAGTTTCTAGTTTGAACGTTAAGTATCTTTTCTTTGCAGTCCATTTAATTGAGTATAGGTTGAAAAGGATTTGCAAATCATTGTATTTTGTTTTTATTTACCATTTACACAACGTGCCAACTTCACTGGTTTTGGGGTTTGTACATTCTAGCAAGAAGAAACATTGGATATTATCAGTTGACATTATCACTTGATTGAGTGATTGGCATTTGAACCGTCGTTTGGGCAGCCCCGTGTGGAGTTCTAATGTTTTGCATTGGCTTTTCTCCATAAGGAGATCGCTACTTAGCTGCCACCAATCAGAGGCAGCGTGACAGCCAAGGCAAAGAAAATACAAACGGACGCCAGAAATGTCGAACAGCAATGATTTTGATCGGTGAGCGTTGAGACTTGCTGGCATCGATTGGTTTAGCCTGTGGCAAACTGTTTTAAATAGACCCTGTTGACATTTTACAAACAATTTTTGATTGTCACGGCAACATGGGAAAACACATTTCGCTTTTTCAGCTCAGTGCTTTTGTTTCCAAGTATGGGATGGTTCAATTTTACAAGGAACGATTTGCAACCTTTATTGCTGCACTTTAACCACTAAGGATCTTTATGTTATCATCCGTTGTTTTGTTCTGTTAGTTTTGACTACCTCAGTTCTGTTTTTTTTGCACCCCTGGGTTTGTGTTTCAGTTGCAATGACTGCAGATTAGTTTCACCTGCCTCTGATTAGTGTTAGGGATACTCATCTGCTTTCGGGCACTAAACAGATAGCAAGACGGTTTGATCATATTACGCCTATACTGGTTCACCTGTACTGGCTTCCTGTGCACTTAAGATGTAATTTTAGGGTTTTACTACTTATGTATAAAATACTACACGCTCTAGCTCCATCCTATCTTGCCGATTGTATTGTACCATATGTCCTGGCAAGAAATCTGCGTTCAAAGAACTCCGGCTTATTATTGATTCCCAGAACCCAAAAAAAGTCTGCGGGCTATAGAGCGTTTTCTATTCGGACTCCAGTACTATGGAATGCCCTCCCGGTAACAGTTAGAGATGCTACCTCAGTAGAAGCATTTAAGTCCCATCTTAAAACTTATTTGTATACTCTAGCCTTTAAATAGACCCCCTTTTTAGATCAGTTGATCTGCCGTTTCTTTTCTTCTCTGCTCTGCCCACCTCTCCCTTGTGGAGGGGGGGGCCATGGATGAAGTGCTGGCTGTCCAGAGTCGGGCCCCAGGGTGGACCGCCCGCCTGTGCATCAGCCGGGGACATCTCTGCGCTGCTGACCTGTCTCTGTTCGGGGTGGTATCCTGCTGGCCCCACTATGGACTGGACTCTTACTATTTTGTTAGATCCACTATGGACTGGACTTTCACAATATTATGCTCGGCCCACTCGACGTCCTTTGCACCTTTCTCCTCTAGAGGCGGGGTGCCCACATCTGCGGTCCTCTCCAAGGTTTCTCATTTTCATCCCACTGGGTTGAGTTTTTCCTTGCCCTGATGTGGGATGTGAACGGAGGGTGTTGTTGTGGCTTGTGCAGCCCTTTGAGACACTTGTGATTTTAGGGCTATTTAAATAAACATTGATTGATTGATTGATTGATTTATTCCTGTTTCTTTCCACAATCAGTTTGGTTTCCTTGTTTGCATCACGCAACAGCTAAGGACAATTACAGTTTTTTGATTCCTGTTTATTATGCCTGCTTAACTTTGCCTCCCGTGCTATCGGCACGCTGTTGTTTCCCTGTTTTGTCCTGCATGATTCATACAAATAAATAATTTCCTACCTGCTCGCCTCCTCCGGAGTTGTCCGTCTGCATCCTGGGAGAACCACCTCAGCATAAACATGCGACCAAGTCGTTACATTTTAGTGACTAAAAATCAAATACCATAATGATTTTGACAGTTGAAACTATTGTTGTTGCACATGTCCAAATCCTCACACTATTTTCCTGTTAAAACTTATTGAAGCTATTTACATCAAAGTAGTTTTTGCATGTAATTACCTTACTGTAACGATCACCTTAAAGGGCTCATGTTATGATGTTTTTTTTTCTACATATAAAACACTTCCTTGTGGTCCACAACACATGTAATGGTGGTTCTTTGGTCAAAATGTTGCATAGATTATGTTTTACAGCCGCTTTCTGACCGTCTCTACTTGGTTGAGCGGTCTTATTTACATGGCTCACCTTCGACAGCGTCTTCTCCTCGCCGTCTTTGTTGTAGTTTTTAGCACTTCCATAGCGAGTATACTGACAGATATAAGTTCGAACTCTACAATACTTGTATTAGAAATAGCAACAGCGGAAGATGTATGTGCATGTACGAGCCAGTCTGCCCCACAACAGGCGCAAAGGAAGGAGCTTATTGACTAGAGTGGACTGCAATGGCGAACTCGTGGCTTGGGTAAATTTATACCATATATGTAAAATCTGCTGATGTTACTGGTGTTAATAAGTTTAGAGGAATTACAAAACCCAAAACCAGTGAAGTTGGCACGTTGTGTAAATCACAAATAAAATCAGAATACAATCATTTGCAAATATTTTTCAACCTATATTCAATTGAATGGACCGCAAAGACAAGATATTTAATGTTTAAACTGAGAAACGTTGTTATTTTTTGCAAATATTAGTTCATTTGGAATTTGATGCCTGCAACATGTTTCAAAAAAGCAAGCACAAGTGGCAAAAAATACTTGAGAAAGTTGAGGAATGCTCATCAAACACTTAATTGGAACATCCCACATACAGGCTAATTGGGAACATGTGGGTGCCAAGATTGGATATAGAAGCACTTTCCATGAAATGCTCAGTCATTCACAAACAAGGATAGGGCAAAGGTCACCACATTGTGAACAAATGAGTGTCCAACAGTTTAAGAACAACATTTCTCAACAAGCTATTGCAAGGAATTTAGCGGTTTCACCATCTGCAGTCCGTAGTATCATCAAAGGGGTCACCGAATCTGGAGAAATCACTGTCTGTAACATTGAATGCCCGTGACCTTGAATCCCCTCAGGCGGTACTGCATCAAAAAGCGACATCAGTGTGTTAAGGATATCACCACAGGGTCTGAGGAACACTTCAGAAAACCACTGTCAGTAACTACAGTCCGTCCCTACATCTGTAAGTGCAAATTAAAACTTTACTATGCAAAGCGTAAGCCATTTATCAACAACACCCAGAAACGCTCACGAGCCCACATTTCATGTGCCAACTTTTTTGCAACATGTTGCTGCCATTAAATTCTGAGTTAATGGTTATTTGCAAAAAAAAAATCTAGTTTCTCAGCTCAAACATTAAATATCTCGTCTTTGCAGCCCATTCAATTGAATATAACATAATTGAAAGGATTTGAAAATCATTGTATTCTGTTTTTATTTACAATTAATGTGCCTACTTCACTGGTTTTGGGTTCTGCATAAGAGAAGGCACGATTGTTTTATAAATATCTCTGCCATGTCTCCATGATTTGATTAAAAAAAATGGGACTTTTGCAGATGCCAAATACACAATAGCAGGTACCAATAGGTAAAACAATATGCTTTTATGTAAAGGAGCCCCTTTAAAACCGTGGTAGGTTCAGGTACCAAATGGTAATGAAGACTCACTGTTGCCGTACAATAGACTCACCACAGTGCTCCACTAATTGCTTGGCTTTCATGATGTATGATTTCTTTTGCAGTTATTTATTCTGCACAGGGCTCACACTCGCTTCTTAGGCCATTAGTGAATGCAGATATTGTGGCAGCGGTTAAGTCAATACTTAGTGACTAATCAACGGGTTGGAAGGCTCAGACATCAAGACTAAAGTCGTTAACACATTCATTGTGTGAATGCTCCACCAAAATTCTTCTTCTTCTTCTCCAGATTTTGGAGCGCTCTACCTTCCACATTTTTCACCCGAATAAAACCAATCCAACTTCACACTGTTTGGCCTATTCAGGAATCAAAGGGCTTTCCTTTGACAAATTCCAAAAATTCCCAGATTTCCCAGAATTCCTGTTTTTTTCCCATTTAAAAAAAGGGCCATTTTTCAACCTTCCACCATTTCTACATTTTTCAACCTATTCAAACCATTGCGCCCTTAACACATTTCACTTATCCTGGACATTTAAGCTATGATTTTTCCAAGTTGCAAAAAATTCCAGGATTCGCCATTGTCGAGGTTGCCCTGCAGTGGGTTCTTCGGACCACCACACACTGCCAGGAATTCACGGTAGAAAATGAATATATATATATATATATATATATATATATATATATATATATATATATATATATATATATATATGTGTATATATATGTGTATATATATATATATATACATATATATATATATACACATATATATATATATATATACACATATATATATATATATATATATACACATATATATATATATATATATATATATATATATATATATATATATATATATATATATATATATATATATATTATATATATATATATATATATATATATTCTTCCCGCACTAATTGACTGAAAGAGTGCGCACTTGCCGCTGATGATGTCAAGTTCCATCCATCCATCCATCATCTTCCGCTTATCCGAGGTCGGGTCGCGGGGGCAGCAGCCTAAGCAGGGAAGCCCAGACTTCCCTCTCCCCAGCCACTTCGTCTAGCTCTTCCCGGGGGATCCCGAGGCGTTCCCAGGCCAGCCGGGAGACATAGTCCTCCCAACGTGTCCTGGGTCTTCCCCGTGGCCTCCTACCAGCTGGACGTGCCCTAAACACATCCCTAGGGAGGCGTTCGGGTGGCATCCTGACCAGATGCCCGAACCACCTCATCTGGCTCCTCTCGATGTGGAGGAGCAGCGGCTTTACGTTGAGCTCCTCCCGGATGGCAGAGCTTCTCACCCTATCTCTAAGGGAGATAGGGTCAAGTTATCGATGGGAAAAAGCATTGTTCGACAATATGATTTGCCTGAGCAACTAGGAGGCACAACAGGTAACAACACTAAAATGAATTAGAAGGGACATATTTAAAAAAATTAAAATGAAAAATAAAATAAAGTAATTATTTAATATGTTTTTAACTTGGGACTTCCCGCGGGCCGGATTTTGGACGCTGGCGGGCCGTATCCGTAGTTTGGGGACCCCTGCTTTAGCTAGTTGGTATGTGGCAGGAAGCTGCCCTTTTGCCAGGCACGTTTTTAATTTGAAATATCTGAAATTGACCTGGCTTTGTCTCACCTTAGCTACAGCTGTGATATGATCAGGAATAAACAGATTGTGGCTTTTTGCAGGCAATGTGTAAAAATGGGTTGTTAACTTATGCAATGTGAGCTTGCATAAAATGCACTCCTGTATATAACGAGCACGCCGGTGGCAAGGACGGCACTTAGTGCTCAGTGCAAAATGAGTTGCTCTTACCCATGAGCAGGGCAGCAGTCATGCCGGATAAGGCGGTTTTTTCATCCATTTAATGCATGAGTGGTCTAACATTTTCAGTTTATTGTCAGATATTGGCTGAACAATCCACTTTGTTCCTCCTCTCCAGCGGCTAAAGGGCATGCACAGATTAAATTGTTTGCCGCACAAAAGCTTTGACTTTTGCAGCAACTTAATACCAGCTCTTGTTTCTTTCTTGTTCTTTCACGTCTGTTTTGTCAGCGCAAAGACAAACTAAAGGGATAGTGACTTATTGAGGTACACTATATTGCCAAAAGTATTTGGCCACCTATCCAAGTGATCAGAATCAGGTGTCCTAATCACATGGCCCGGCCACAGGTGTTTGAAATCCAGCACTTATGCACGGAGACTGTTTCTGCAAACATTTGTGAAAGAATGGGCCGCTTTCAGTGATTTCCAGCATGGAACATTTATAGGATGCCGCTTGCGCAACAAATCCAGTCGTGAAATTTGCTCGCTCCTTAATATTCAAAGTCAACGGTCGGCTTTATTATAAGAAAAAGGACGTTTGGGAACAACAGCAACTCAGCCACCAAGTGTAAGAGTGGGCAATTTGGTGGAGGAGGAATTATTAGGGGAGGGCATGGCGCAATTGGGAGAGTGGCTGTGCCAGCAACCGGAGGGTTCTTGGTTCAATCCCCACCTTCGACCATCCTAGTCACGTGCATTGTGTCCTTGAGCAAAACACTTCACCCTTGCTCCTGATGGGTCCTGGTTGGCGCCTTGCATGGCAGCTCCCGCCATCAACGTGTGAATGTGTGTGTGAATGGGTGAATGTGGAAATAGTGTCAAAGTGCTTTGAGTTCCTTAAAAAGGTAGAAAAGAACTATACAAGTATAACCCCTGCGATGAGGTGGCGACTTGTCCAGGGTGTACCCCACCTTCCGCCCGATTGTAGCTGAGATAGGCACCAGCGCCCCCCGCAGCCCCAAAGGGAATAAGCGGTAGAAAGTGGATGGAAGTATAACCCATTTACCATTTATGGTGTGGGGTTGTTTTTCAGGCATTGGGCCTGGCCCCTTAGTTCCAGTGAAAGGAACTTTGAATGCTCCAGGTTCCTGGTTCAATCCCCACTTTCGACCATCCTAGTCACGTCCGTTGTGTCCTTGAGCAAAGCACTTCACCCTTGCTCCTGATGGGTCCTGGTTGGCGCCTTGCATGGCAGCTCCCGCCATCAGCGTGTGAATGTGTGTGTGAATGGGTGAATGTGGAAATAGTGTCAAAGCGCTTTGAGATCCTTAAAAAGGTAGAAAAAGCGCTATACAAGTATAACCCCTGCGATGAGGTGGCGACTTGTCCAGGGTGTACCCCACCTTCCGCCCGATTGAAGCTGAGATAGGCACCAGCGCCCCCCGAGACCCCAAAGGGAATAAGCGGTAGAAAGTGGATGGAAGTATAACCCATTTACCATTTATGGTGTGGGGTTGTTTTTCAGGCATTGGGCCTGGCCCCTTAGTTCCAGTGAAAGGAACTTTGAATGCTCCAGGATACCAAAACATTTTGGATGATTCCATGCTCCCAAACATGTGGGAACAGTTAGGAGCGGGCCCCTTTCTCTTCCAACATGACTGTGCACCAGTGCACAAAGCAAGGTCCATAAAGACATGGAAGACAGAGTCTGGTGTGGATGAACTTGACTGGCCTGCACAGAGTCCTGACCTGAACACCGTTGGGACGAATTAGAACGTAGACTGAGAGTCAGGCCTTCTCGACCAACATCACTGTGTGTCTTTTGGAAGAATAGTCAAAAATTCCTATAAACACACTCCGCAACCTTGTGGACAGCCTTTCTAGAATAATTGAAGCTGTAATAGCTGCAAAAGGTGGACCGACATCATATTGAACCCTTTGGGTTAGGAATGGTATGCACTTCAAGTTCATACGTGAGTCAATGCGGGTGGCCAAATACTTTTGGTAATATAATGTATCTTGCTGATGTATTGCCGTAAAGGAGAGATAAATCAACAGATTGACCTTTTCTTCCGTCCCCTCGCACTTAAAAGCGTGTGGAATAGGGCAGGAGGAAAAAAAAAAAAGACTGATGTGTAACAATACAAAGAGAGAGGTGTTTGTCGTTAGGGTTCCTGTGCGGCGCTCTGCAGATAAACCAGTTAGCACGCGTGAGGCATACAGATATCGAAGACTGTAAAGCTCGCGAATCAGCATTACAACCTTTGGTGTTGCCGTGGCAACAAGTCATCCTTTTCACTAAACATGAAAATATACTGTAGGTCGGGACGTGATCTCACACTTTGTTGAATAGGAAGAATACAAAATAGAAAGCATGGCGTTTTTAGATTTTTATAATTCGTTGTGGCTCGTGCAGCCCTTTGAGACACTTGTGATTTAGGGCTATATAAGTAAATTTATTGATTGATTGATAATTTACATGTATATTTTTTTAGCCTTTAAAACATTTGTTTTTGGGTGGGGTCGAACGTTTTTGTTACGTTTTATTACTGTCCCGGAGAAATATTAAGGCTGTAAAATTTTGAACACCACACGATTCAATTCGATTCGATTACTGGGGTGTAACGATTTGATTCCGAATCGATTCTAAATTCAAAACGATTCAAAATCTTTTTTTCAGTCACATTAGATGCTGTCATGATCCACTACTTGGATCATGGCATGTTCTGGTTTTGTTCTGTTGTGTTATCACCCTGTTTAGTATTTGACGTCCTTAGTTCCTGGTGGCACTTCCTGTTTTGTTTCTGTTGCCTAGTTACGCATTTAGTGTCACCTGTCTCTTGTTTGTCGTCGCACACCTGCTTCCTAATTTTCTGTCCCTACTTAAGCCTGCCCTTTTTGTTCCTTCATCCTCGCAGTGTAATTTGCTTTCCATGCAACAGGTGACGTCGCTATCCCGCATTGTGGTAAATTCCCCTTTTGTACTTTAGCTTCCACGCTATTCCCTCATTTGTTTAGTTCCCTAGCGCTTTCTGTTTTTTCTAGCTCACATGCTAGTTCTCTTGGTTTGTTAGTAGTGCCTTTGTGCAAGTGTTTGTGTTCTTAGTTTGTTCTTTAGCATAAATAAATCATTTCTTACCTTCACGCTGTGTTACATTCCGACTGCACTAACGAGAGAATAGAATCCACACCACGATGCCCACCAAACGTCACGGATGCCAATTGTATGACTGACTGCATTCCTCCCTAAAATAGCTCTGATCAATTTCTATATTACCGTACCATAGGGCGCACCGGATTATTTGGGGCGGCATAGCTCGGTTGGTAGAGTGACCGTGCCAGCAACTTGAGGGTTGCAGGTTAAATTCCCACTTGTGGCCTCCTAGTTACTGCCGTTGTGTCCTTGGGCAAGACACTTTACCCACCTGCTCCCAGTGCACACTGGTTTAAATGTAACTTAGATATTGGGTGTCACTATGTAAAGTGCTTTGAGTCACTTGAGAAAAGCGCTATATAAATATAATTCATTTCACTTCACTATAAGGCGAACTGCCGATTAATGGTCTATTTTGAATCTTTTTTCCTATATAAGGTGCATTAAAGGAGTATTTTTTTTTTCTAAATGTAAAAGACTTCCTTGTGGTCTACATAACATGTAATGGTGGTTCTTTGGTCAAAATGTTACATAGATTATGTTTTACAGTTCATCTTCAAGCCACTTTCTGACAGTCGCTTCCAGATGCGCCGTTTTGTGGGCGGTCTTATTTACGTGGCTCACCTTGGGCAGAGTCTTCTCCCGGTCATCTTTGTTGTAGCGGTGTAGCGTGCAAGGACAGGAGTGGAATAAGTGTCAAAAGATGGAGCTAACGGTTTTAATGACAGTCAGACTTTACTTCAATCAATAACGGAGCAGCATCTCCTCATCCGTGGCTCACTAGTGGAACAACAAAACCGGAAATGAGTCCCATGAAAGAACGTCCGATTGGAACTCTCTAATAACTAAAGTTCCTTGGGTGAATAATGTAAACACACTACACCGGTTTGTTGTATCGCTTTCATGGCGAGTTTTCTGACAGATATAAGTAAGAACTTCACACTACTTTATATTCGAAATGGCAACAGTGGAGGATGAATGTCCCATAACAAGAAGATAGAGAAAATGAAGAAGCTTATCGACTACGGGGTCGTCACGGACTACAAAGGCGGATTCACACAATTTTTCATGATTCATGCTGATCCCAAATGCAGATCAGCAGGTACCATAAGGTAAGAAAAGTTGCCAGACAATAATACTCGTATGGTGACGGACAGTACAATCCATCAAGCAATGCGGTACTAAAACATTTTAATAGATTTTAGAGCGCCGTGTGTAATGTTCTATATTTTCAATGGAACATATAAAATGTTGGTGTTGTTTAATTGAGTCATATTGCCATCATAGTGCAGCCTACTCATATTTCTCTTGTGTGAATGCCATCTACTGGTCACATTTATTATTTCACCATGTACCAAATAAAATAGCTTCGAGGTCGGTAAGCACAGCCAAAATTTTTCCGCTCATTAGCCGCACTGGCTTATAAGGTGCACTGTCGAGTTTTGAGAAAATAAAAGGATTTTAAGTGCGCCTTATAGTCTGTAAAATATGGTACATCCAGTGAAGTCTTCTAGATTTTTGTGCGCCGTGTGTCCATCCATCCATATTCTACCGCTTGTGCCTTTCGGAGTTGCGGGGGGTGCTGGAGCCTAACTCAGCTGCATTCGGGCAGAAGGCGGTGTACACCCTGGACAAGTCGCCACCGTGTGTAATGTTCTATATTTTCAATGGAACATTTAAAATTTTGGTGTTGTTTACTTGAGTCATATTGCCGTCATAGTGCAGTCTACACGTATCTCTTATGTGTGACTGCCATCTACTGGTCACACTTATCATTTCACCATGTACCAAATAAAATAGCTTCGAGGTCGGTAAGCACAGCCAAAATTATTCCGCTCATTAGGCGCACTGGGTTATAAGGAGCACTGTCGAGTTTTGAGAAAATAAAAGGATTTTAAGTGCGCCTTATAGTCTGTAAAATATAGTACATCCAGTGAAGTCTTCTAGATTTTTGTGCGCCGTGTGTCCATCCATCCATATTCTATTGCTTGTGCCTTTCGGAGTTGCGGGGGAGGCTGGAGCCTAACTCAGCTGCATTCGGGCGAAAGGCGGCGTACACCCTGGACAAGTCACCGCCGTGTGTAATGTTCTATATTTTCAATGGAACATTTAAAATGTTGGTGTTGTTTACTTGATTCATATTGCCATCATACTGCAGTCTTTGATTGATTGATTGAAACTTTTGTTAGTAGATTGCACAGTACAATACATATTCCGTACAATTGACCACTAAATGATAACACCCGAATACAATTTTCAACTTGTTTAAGGCGGGGTCCACGTTAATCAATTCATGGTACAAATATATACTATCAGCATAATACAGTCATCACAGTCTACATGTATCTCTTATGTGTGAGTGCCATCTACTGGTCACACTTATCATTTCACCACGTACCAAATAAAATAGCTTCAAGGTCTGTAAGCACAGCCGAAATTATTCCGCTCATTAGCCGCACGGGGTTATATGGTGCACTGTCAAGGTTTGAGAAAATTAAAAAATTTTAAGTGCGCCTTATAGTCCGAAAAATACGGTAGTTAGCTAGCTAATGAAAATCTAAATGATAACTTTTCCTTCAAACTTTTTAGGGGTAAATATTTTTTGGAACCCAAAAAACACAAAATGTTTTCTCACTTCAAATTTCACTCATTGCCATGCCGCAATTTTAGAGACAGCGCCCCCAAGTGGTGCAATACATTGAGTATTGCCTCTTCTGTCCAGGTGGCTATGGCAACACACTAATTACAAAATATTTTAGAGGACGCTGCTGAAGTATGTGCTGCTGTTGCTAAGTAGCACTTTTTTTTTTGTAAAATCCGAATTCTTTAGACGAGAATGCGCAATAACGTGTTGTTTTATCCTCTTCATTCTGCCTATTGAATGTCCACCGGGTAAAGCCATAACAATCATTATGCACCGGCAATTGCATCTGATCTGCCGTGGTGCAATTAGTGTAAACAATTTACATAATTAAGCTTTGTTATTTCAGTTGAGTTTAGAGGCGACATGTTTGTCATACCCGTGCTGTATTAGTGGCATACCATCCGCTGTGAGGTTGATGCACTGATTGTTTTGCACCACAAGGACAATTGCCCAGGATATAATTCCCTAGGGTGCACCATATGGATGAGGCGGGAGAATGATTCATATTCATGTTTGCTTATCATATCTAGGGATGTGTACTGTGTACCCTTGATGCTGATTGCTAAGCAGGGAGGTAATGGGTCCCATTTTTGTAGTCTTTGGTATGACTCGGCCAGGGTTTGAACTCTCAACCTGGGTGGGGGGTCCTCTCCAAGGTTTCTCATAGTCACCATTGTCAGTGTCACCGACGTCCCACTGGGGTGAGTTTTCCTTGCCCTTATGTGGGCTCTACCGAGGATGTTGTTGTGGTTTGTGCAGCCCTTTGAGACACTAGTGATTTAGGGCTATATACTGTAAGTAAACATTGATTGATTGATTGATGACAACCTACCAATCTCAGGGCGGACACTCTAACCCAGGGGTCACCAACACAGTGCCCGCGGGCACCAGGTAGCCCGTAAGGACCAGATGAGTCGCTCGCTGGCCTGTTCTAAAAATAGCTCAAATAGCAGCACTTACCAGTGAGCTGCCTCTATTTTTTAAATTGTATTTATTTACTAGCAAGCTGGTCTCGCTCTGCTCGACATTTTTAATTCTAAGAGAGACAAAACTCAAATAGAATTTTAAAATCCCAGAAAATATTTTAAAGACTTGGTCTGCACTTGTTTAAATAAATTAATTAATTTTTTTTACTTTGCTTTTTATAACTTTCAGAAAGACAATTTTAGAGAAAAAATGCAACCTTAAAAATTATTTTAGGATTTTTAAACACATATACCTTTTTACCTTTTAAATTCCTTCCTCTTCTTTCCTGACAATTTAAATCAAAGTTCAAGTAAATTTATTTTCTTTATTGTAAAAAATAATAAATACGTTTTAATTTAATTCTTCATTTTAACTTCTGTTTTTACGACGAAGAATATTTGTGAAATATTTCTTCAAACTTATTATGATTAAAATTCCAAAAAATATTCTGTCAAATCTACAAAATCTTTAGAATCAAATTTAATTCTCATTTCAAAGTCTTTTGAATTTCTTTTAAAATTTTTGTTCTGGAAAATCTAGAAGACATAATGATTTGTCTTTGTTAGAAATAAAGCTTGATCGAATTTGTTATATATTCTAACAAAATGCAGATTGGATTTTAACCTATTTAAAACATGTCATCAAAATTCATCTTAATCAGGAAAAATTACTAATGATGTTCCATAAATGTATTTTTTTAATTTTTTCAAAAAGATTCGAATTAGCTAGTTTCTCTCTCTTTTTTTTTTTTTTTTCCGGTTGAATTTTAAATTTTAAAAAGTCAAAATTGAAGATAAACTATGTTTCGAAATTTAATGTTCATTTTTTTCCTGTTTTCTCCTCTTTTAAACCGTTCAATTAAGTGTTTTTCATCATTTATTCTCTACAAAAAACCTTAGGTAAAAGGAAAAAAAATGTACGACGGAATGACAGACAGAAATACCCTTTTTTTTAAATATTTATATAGATTTATTTATTAAAGGTTAATTGAGCAAATTGGCCATTTCTGGCAATGTATTTAATTGTGTATCAAACTGGCAGCCCTTCGCATTAATCAGTACCCAAGAAGTAGCTCTTGGTTTCAAAAAGGTTGGTGACCCCTGCTCTAACCACTAGGCCACTTAGTAGGTTAGTATGCCCGTTAGCGAAGAAAAATCCATAAATTACCCGCACCGTTTTTATGAGCCGCAGGGTTCAAAGTGTTGGAAAAATGTAGCGGTTTATAATCCGGAAAATACAGTCAATTACTCAAATGAATTTAATCATCAAAATGAGCTGACATAACATCTGCGATTAACTCAATTTATAATAAATAAACCACCACTAAGTTTGTATGATTCTCAAAGCAAAGAAAGTAAGAGTTGACTAGCATGTGCATTTTAATACTTTAAAAACAAGTCAAGGCTTTGAGCATTGATGTATTGATGCTCGCACGGTGCACTTACAGTTCTTGCTAAATTATGCATAATGCTGGTTTGAATGCCTTTTTTTTTTACAACTCCATATATTATTATACTCCCACTTCAGTGTTGCAGTGTACAATTGCAATCAAGTCAACCTATTTTCCAAAATGCGTGCATCCGTTACATCCGTCTATTAATGTATTTTCGGCAGATGTCTGAGTTCCTCTTGGGAAAATGGCCTAATCACATGCAGGGTCCGCCTAAATCCATTCTGAGGTTCTAGCTGGCCGTGAATCGGCACTGCCAGCTCTGGCGTCAGAAGAGAGGATGAAAATGGAGCGAGAAGAGGAGTCAGATGGCGGAAGTATGACAATGGTAGAGAACACTGACAAGCTTCGACGTCTTTCTTTTCTAGTTTCTCCAGAACCAATTTTTGCGTTTCTGAAAGTGTCTCGCAAGTTTGGTCGTCTCCTCCTCTCACATCAGGACCCTTTTATCGATCGGGAAATGAGATCGTAAAGCCAATCCGAGCTCCTCACGACGGACTTGGTTTATATAACCTCTGGGGTGTTGTTTCACCACACACTGATAGGCATCACATCGTTGCTTTTCAAAGGATCCTTTTTGTTGTTTACACAGCTTTGACTACGCTCTGCATTGTAAAATATGTGTTTTTTTTGTTTTTTTTTGAGGCCAGAAATGGTATTCCAAAATGTTTGCACATTGTAATTTGACTGTTGGTTATATAGTCCAAGTTTCAACAGCAGATTTGAAAGATCCATGACAATTTGTGAACAAGTACAACATATGATAATGGATGATAAAGACAATTCAGTATACATGCACCAATATGGATATAATAGCATTGCGCGACCATGAGATTAGCTCCATCTTGCCTGGGTATCTTTTGTCTTCTGGAGCCTTGTCTGGTGTATTATGTCCCTTATTCCACAGTGAGTTATTTTGCACCTGTGTCCCACAGTTGAGATCCTCCAAACAACTTGTTATGTTTTTGATAGTTTCCCAACAACACATTTTTACCGCAAGGTTGAAGACTCTTAGGCTGGAATTTCTTGTCTGGTGTCTTATGTCCCTTATTCCACAGTGAGTTATTTTGCACCTGTGAGCCACAGTTGAGATTGTCCAAACAACTAGTCATGTTTTTGATAGTTTACCAACAACACACAATACATTATCTTACCACAAGGTTGAACACTCTTAGGCTAAAATTTCTTGTCTGGTGTTTTATGTTCCTTATTCCACAGTGAGTTATTTTGCACCTGTGTACCCCAGTTGAGATCGTCCAAACAACTAGTCATATTTGTGATAGCTTCCCAACAACACATTTTTCACCGCAAGGTTGAACACTCTTAGGCTAGAATTTCTTGTCTGGTGTGTTATGTCCCTTATTCTGCAGTGAGTTCTTTTGCACCTGTGTCCCACAGTTGAGATCGCTCAAACAGTTAGTCATGTTTTTGATAGTTTCCCAACAACACATTTTTTACCTCAAGGTTGAACACTCTTAGGCTGGAATTTCTTGTCTGGTGTCTTATTTCCCTTATTCCACAGTGAGTTATTTTGCACCTGTGAGCCACAGTTGAGATTGTCCAAACAACTAGTCATGTTTTTGATAGTTTACCAACAACACACAATACATTATCTTACCACACGGTTGAACACTCTTAGGCTAAAATTTCTTGTCTGGTGTTTTATGTTCCTTATTCCACAGTGAGTTATTTTGCACCTGTGTACCCCAGTTGAGATCGTCCAAACAACTAGTCATATTTGTGATAGCTTCCCAACAACACATTTTTCACCGCAAGGTTGAACACTCTTAGGCTAGAATTTATTGTCTGGTGTGTTATGTCCCTTATTCTGCAGTGAGTTCTTTTGCACCTGTGTCCCACAATTGAGATCGCTCAAACAGTTAGTCATGTTTTTGATAGTTTCCCAACAACACATTTTTTACCTCAAGGTTGAAGACTCTTAGGCTGGAATTTCTTGTCTGGTGTCTTATGTCCCTTATTCCACAGTGAGTTCTTTTGCACCTGTGAGCCACAGTTGAGATTGTCCAAACAACTAGTCATGTTTTTGATAGTTTACCAACAACACACAATACATTATCTTACCACAAGGTTGAACACTCTTAGGCTAAAATTTCTTGTCTGGTTTGTTATGTTCCTTATTCCACAGTGAGTTATTTTGCACCTGTGTACCCCAGTTGAGATCGTCCATACAACTAGTCATATTTTTGATAGCTTCCCAACAACACATTTTTCACCGCAAGGTTGAACACTCTTAGGCTAGAATTTCTTGTCTGGTGTGTTATGTCCCTTATTCTGCAGTGAGTTCTTTTGCACCTGTGTCCCACAATTGAGATCGCTCAAACAGTTAGTCATGTTTTTGATAGTTTCCCAACAACACATTTTTTACCTCAAGGTTGAAGACTCTTAGGCTAGAATATCTTGTCTGGTGTGTTATGTCCCTTATTCCACAGTGAGTTCTTTTGCACCTGTGTACCCCAGTTGAGATCATCCATACAACTAGTCATATTTTTGATAGCTTCCCAACAACACATTTTTCACCGCAAGGTTGAACACTCTTAGGCTAGAATTTCTTGTCTGGTGTGTTATGTCCCTTATTCCACAGTGAGTTCTTTTGCACCTGTGTGCCACAGTTGAGATCGTCCAAACAACTATTCATGTTTTTGATATATTTCCCAACAACACACTTTTTAACGCAAGGTTGAATGCTCTTAAGCTAGAATTTCTTGTCTGGTGTGTTATGTCCTTTATTCCACAGTGAGTTATTTTGCACCTGTGTCCCACGGTTAAGATAGTCAAAATAACCGGTCACGTGTTTGATCGTTTCCCAACAACACATTTTTTACCACAAGGTTGAACATTTTTAGGCTAGAATTTCTTGTCTGGTGTGTTATTAAAGTTTAAGTAAACTTAAGTTAAAGTTATGTCCCTTATTCCACAGTGAGTTCTTTTGCACCTGTGTCCCACAGTGGAGATTGTCCAAACAACTAGTCATGTTTTTGATAGTTTCCCAACAACACATTATTTTACCGCAAGGTTGAACGCTCTTAGGTTAGAATTTCCTGTCTGCTGTCTTATGTCCCATAATCCACAGTGAGCTATTTTGCACCTGTGTACCCCAGTTGAGATCGTCCAAACAACTATTCATGTTTTTAATAGTTTCCCAACAAGACATATTTTTACCGCAAGGTTTTAATATGAATCAAAATAAGGAAGTCCGGATTAATGGCTAGAATCAGGATGTTTTGTATAGTGCACATCTTTATGAAGTGGGCTTTGAAGCATGATACTGATAAAGCATGATTCCCAGGGTCACACGTACTCCCTCCTGGCATTGCACGGTGCCATCTCCACAAGGGGCCCCGCTATTTGGGAACAACTGCATTACGTTCACCATGTTTTGTACCATTTTCCAAAATCCGGAAGGAGATTTTTGCAACAAAGTTCTAAAGCTTAGTGATAAATCACATACACCGTATTTCCTTGAATTGCCGCCGGGTATATAGTATGCGCCTGCCTAAAATTACTGTCGGGTCCAACTCTTTTCGCAAAATATAATTTTTAATAGTGCATGTCTAGAATCTCCACCGGGTCGAACTCGTTTCGCCAAATAATTAGCAAATACCTAGAATTTCCGCCGGGTCAAACTCGTCACGTCACGAGGGACACTTCACCTGTCATCATTTTCAAAATGGAGGAGGCTGATTTCAATCATTTGAAATCGCATAAAGGGAAGAAGATTAAGAGCTATTCAGTAGGATTTAAGATCCAAGCTATTGAATATGCTAAAAAGAACATGTAAGCAGCTATGTTTTATTAATATACCGTAGCTGCGTGTGTCAAATTCGAGTCATTAAATGACTCCCGCCTCCTGGTGGTAGAGGGCGCTAGTGATCTTTCTTGCGACTACTCGGCTGCAGAAGAAGAGACAAAAAGTAGCAAGAGTGAGCAGCGATCGTTTATTTTTTCCTCTCGCTTGCACTTTTAACATGGAGGATTACATATCTAAAATAAAACAGTTTTCTAAACTGGACTTTCAATCGAAGCGGGAGGTAATAAAGGAAGATCTCCATCAAGACAGAGAGACTTTTAAAACTGAAGAAAGATAAGGAAGACTTCTATAATCAAGTTATCGATGCTTTTGATCAGAAGGAGCTGCGCATGGACTTAGTTTATAAGTAAAGGTAAAACCATATTTACGTTTTTTTTATCAAATGTGCTTTTCATGATGGTATCCTTACATCACACTCAAATTTATAATTGCAGGCCTAAATTTACCGCATGGTTTTGTTAAGCGCCGGAGTGAGAAGAGGTTTTAAAATAATTAGCGCCCCGGGGGCAATTCAAGGAAATACGGTATCAAATAATAGGTGTTTGTTTTTGTTTTTTACCCTATTTTGATGTGTTTATTGCACTTTTGTTGCGTTTCACTTGATTGTAAAATATGTCAATGGAGAGGGGGTGTGACGTTCAAATGTTGTAAATATTCAGTGTTTTATCGGTCATAGATAATATTGTGAATCCAACATTCTTTATTTTCATGTACATTCTGGGTGTTTCATTTAGTAAAAAAAGAGTAAAATTCCATTCTGTTTTTAGCATTTAGACATTTGTCAAGCCTGTTAATCTGGGTTTATGTTTGATCATGTCATGTTTTGTTTTTGGACTCTTGTTTCCCGTTTTGCACTTCCTGGTTTTGTTTGTTTCCTTAGTTACTCATTAGTTTCCACCTGGTCTCCATGTCACGCCCCTGTCCTCAGCCTCACACCTGTTAGGAATCATCATCACAGTCATTATTTATACCACTCTGTTTCTGTCCTCGGGCTGGGTGCTTTGCTGTATACTTGCTGCTTGCTTGTGTACTCGCTTTACCCACTGGACTTTGTATCGAACCCTGATGACCACGCACCTACCTTGCCTTGCCACGCTGATTATTGATTTGACCACGCCATGTAAGATCTTCTTTATATTTATGCCTCTGTGCAAGTTTTTGGTTTGTTTTGTACCATTGATAGTATCTTTTGTTTATTTGTATATAGTCATGCCATTGTGCTGTTTTGTTGGGAGTTTAGTATAGATTATTATCCGCCACTGAGCGCGACCTTTGTTTTCCCTTTTTGTATTATAGTGTGTAAGTAAATTAATCATCTACTCCCTTTCACGCCTGGCTCGTTCCAAATTCCCTCTGCGTCGAAGAAGCAAAACAAATCCAAACCAAAGTCCTGACAACATTATTGTGAGGTTTTGTATTAGTGTTCCTAAAAAATAGATATACCGGCCCCCAGAAAACTTTTTTTTTCTTTAAATCTGGTCACCCAAGGTAAAATAATTGCCTGCGACTGCCTTAGAGTTTACAACTTTAGAGTTACGCTCTGTAACCTTTTTCAGTCTTGAAAAATGATATGGTGACAATAAAAATAATAATAACAATAATCCGTATTGACCAAAAATATTTTCTATGTTTATTGTCTATTTCCTTTTTTGGGTGGTTGCTAGGCACGCTAATTGATTTCACTCCTGCCTCTGATCAGTAATCAAGACACTCAGCTGCTCCTGATCACTAATCAGAGAGCTTTACAAACCCTGCCTGCCTTTAGGAGGTCATTGTTCGCCGTTGGCAACAAGTTACGTCTTCTTGCTCGGTCAGCTTTACCAAGCTGGCATCCTTGTTAGCGGTTGGCTGGTTGTGTGTTTGCCGTGTATTGATGATTAAAGCCTCATCGAACCTGCGAGCCGTTTCTGCCGCCTCTTCATTTTCACCTCAGTGCAATAGACAGATTGTTTTATATTCAGAGTCTAGAGGTTAATGCATTCAAAACAAACCAGAGGGCATAAAATTGCCTCTTCTCCAAGCCAGTCAGAGCTTTTCATTCCTGACATGGTAAAATGAAGGCCTGCTTGAAAAATGTGTTCAAAAAGTTATTAGCTCGCAACAAAAGAGTTCTGATGCCATTTTTTTTTTTTCGATAATGGTGATTTAACAACTGTGGAGCCGCTAATAAATATGCATCAATTTACAAAACTCAATTTGGCACTTTGTGTAATTCATAAATAAAAACAGAATACAATGATTTTCTAATCATTTTCAACTTATATTTAATTGAATAGACTGCAAAGACAAGATATTTAATATTCCAACTGGTAAACTGTTTTTGTTTTTGTGCAAATAATCATTAACTTAGAATGTAATGGTAGCAACACATTGCAAAAAATTTGGCACAGAGGCATTTTTACCACTGTGTCACATGGCCTTTCCTTTTAACAACACTCAGTAAACGTTTGGGAACTGAGGAGACCAATTTTTGAAGCTTTTCAGGTGGAATTATTTCCCATTCTTTGATGTACTGCTTAAGTTGGGAGACGCATCTAGACTACAAGCAGGCCAGTCTAGTACCCACACTCTTTTACTATTAAGCCAGGCTGTTGTAAGACGTGGCTTTGCATTGTCTTGCTGAAATAAGCAGGGGCGTCCATGATAACGTTGCTCGGAAAGCAATTTATGTTGCCCCAAAACCTGTATGTACCTTTCAGCATGAATGGTGCCTTCACAGATGTGTAAGTGACTCATGCCTTGGGCACTAATACACCCCCATACCATCACAGATTCCGGCTTTTGAACTTTGCGCCTACAAAAATCCGGATGGTTCTTTTCCTCTTTGTTCCGGAGGACACAACGTCCATAGTTTCCTAAAGCAATTTGAAATGTGGACTCGTCAGACCACAGAACACTTTTCCACTTTGCATCAGTCCACGTTAGATGACCTCGGACACAGCAAAGCCGGCGGTGTTTCTGGGTGTTGTTGATAAATGCTATGCATAGTAGTGTTTTAACTTGCATTTACAGATGTAGCAACAAACTGTAGTTACTGACAGTGGTTTTCCGAAGTGTTCCTGAGCCCATGTGGTGATATCCTTTACACACTGATGTCCCTTTTTGATGCAGTACCGCCAGAGGGATCGAAGGTCTGTAATATCATCGCTTACCTGCAGTGATTTCTCCGGATTCTTTGATCCTTCTGATGATATTATGGACCGTGGATGGTGAAATCCCTAAATTCCTTGCAATAGTTGGTTGAAAAATGTTGTTCTTAAACTGTTTGACAATTTGCTCACGCATGTGTTCACAAAGCGGTGACCCTTGCCCCATCCCTTGTTTGTGAATGACTGAGTATTTCATGGAAGCGACTTTTTATACCCAATAATGGCCCCCGCTTGTTCTCAATTAGCCTATTCACCTGTGGGATGTTCAAAATAAGTATTTGATGAGCATTCCTCATTTTTCTCAGTCTTTTTTGCCTACTTGTGCCAGCTTTTTTGAAACACGTTGCAGGCATCAAATTCCAAATGAGCAAAAAAATAATAACGTTTTCCAGTTCGAACGTTAAGTATCTGTGACGCTTTGTTGGCATCGTGGTGCAGGTTTGTTCTCTTGAATGATGCAGACGGACTTGGACACAGCGTAAAGGTAAGAAAGGATGATTTATTAATGCTAACAAAACAGACTAAGAACAGAAACACTTGCACAAGGCACTAAAGACAAAACAAACAGAACTAGCATGGGAGCTAGAAGGAACTAGAAGCGCTAGCATGTGAGCTAGTGAATAAACAGAGGAATAGCGTGGAAGCTAACAAGTACAAAAATATTTTTCTTTACCACGATTGAGAAACAGCGTCCTCACCTGTTGCACGGAAAAAAAACTAGAATACAAGGTCGAATGAACAGAAAGGGCAGGCTTAAATAACGGTGATAATCACGAGGCAGGTGCGCGTAAAAAACAAGATGCAGGTGACACTAATGCGTGGCTATGGCAACGGAAACAAACAGGAAGTGCCACCAGGAACTAAGGAAGACAAACATTAACACGATGTGATACACAACGGAACAAAAACCAGAATATGACTTGATCCAAGTAGCGGATCATGACAGTATCTTGTCTTTGCAGTCTACTCAATTGAATATAGGCTGAAAATGATTTGCAAATCATTGTATTCTGTTTTTTTTTTATCATTTGCACAAAGTGCCAAATTCACTGGTTTTGGGTTTTGTATTTTATTTATAATAATGATTTCTTACTTCGGGAAAATTCGAGGGGCCTAACTGTCAATATGAATGCTACTGCTAGTGAGATGTTTGGTACATTTGTCATTTTACCTCACGGGGATTTTTTACTGCAACGTACGGACATAAGTCACATTTATTGCTCTTGTCTTCTTGGTGTCGACACCGCAGTGATTCACGTGGTGCGAGCATGCAGCTCATTCATGATGCACACCTATGGACCAGCTGTCAAGATAATCCATATGAGGCCAGACTAAATCGCTACATTTACCAGACACAAACACGCTCACTTATGATGACAAATGCCCGCCACGTCGCTCTTAACTCACCTCGGCCTCGCACAGGACCCTATCCTTGTGTTTACACTTGCCCCGCCTCCTGTCGCCCTGTAATTACAACTTCCACCCCCATCCACGGTCGGATATTCCTTGCCTGCGCTCGTGTGGACCCGCAGCGTTTTTTCCTGCACGTTGACATCCATTTTATGACGAAGGCTTATTTATGCCGCGGGCCACATAAATCACGGGTTAAGTAATTAAAGCACGGACCTGATAGCTGTCCTTAGAGCGAGACATTTCTATGAATCATGTCCAAAGCACTGAAAAGACTTAAAGGGGAACTGCGCTTTTTGTGGGGGATTCATTATAATATATAAATAAACTCTGGCAAATATCAATTAAAGGGGAACATTATCACCAGACCTATGTAAGCGTCAATATATACCTTGATTTTGCAGAAGGGCTTCACGGTGGGAGAGGGGTTAGTGCGTCTGCCTCACAATACGAAGGTCCTGCAATCCTGGGTTCAAATCCAGGCTCAGGATCTTTCTGTGTGGAGTTTGCATGTTCTCCCCATGAATGCGTGGGTTCCCTACTCCGGCTTCCTCCCACTTCCAAAGACATGCACCTGGGGATAGGTTGATTGGCAACACTAAATTGGCCCTAGTGTGTGAATGTTGTCTGTCTATCTGTGTTGGCCCTGCGATAAGGTGGCGACTTGTCCAGGGTGTACCCCGCCTTCCGCCCGATTGTAGCTGGGATAGGCGCCAGCACCCCCCGCGACCCCAAAAAGGGAATAAGCGGTAGAAAATGGATGGGATTGGATGGATTTTGCAGAAAAAAGACCATGTTTTTTTAACCGATTTCCAAACTCTAGAAGGGTGAATTTGACGATTTAAACGCCTTTCAATTGATAGCCTGGCAGAGCGATGACCTTTCACCCGTGACGTCACAATATGAAGCGATCCGCCATTTTCTTAGTTTTATTACACGCACCAAGTCAAATCAGCTCTGTTATTTTCCGTTTTTTCGACTGTTTTCCCGTATCATGCCTCGTCGGTGTGTTCTCGGAGGGTGTAACAACACGAACAGAGACGGATTCAAGTTGCACCGGCGGCCAAAAGATGCGAAAGTCCCTCGTTTTTTCCGCAGACTTTACAGACGACAGCTATGCTACGACAGAGATGGCAAGAATGTGTGGATATCCTGCGACACTCAAAGCAGATGCATTTCCAACGATAAAGTCAACGAAATCTGCAATATTGGAAAATACACCACTGAATCTGCCCGAGTGCGAGCTATTCAGGGACGACGGCAGTCTCTTCCCATAGACGAGCGAAGTAAACCCCCTAGATATGATTTATGTCAATTCCTTTTCAGGCTCATTTTGTCCACCAAATTTATAACGTTGTGCATGAATGCACAAATGTGAGTTTTGTTGATGTTATTGACTTATGTAGAGTGTGCTAATCAGACATATTTGGTCATGGCCTGACTGCAAGCTAATCGATGCTAACATGCTACTTAGGCTAGCTGTATGTACATATTGCGTCATTATGCCTCATTTGTAGCTATATTTGCAACCAGCCTTTCCCTCCACCCACATTTAATGCCAAACAAACACTTACCAATCGTTGGTTAGAAGGCGTTTGCCGAATTTGTCCTCGCTTCCTCCCGGGCCGCTGTCTGTCCTGATATGGCTCAATAGCGTCAGTTTTTTCTTCAATTTCATTTTCACTACCTGCCTCCACACTCCAACCATCCGTTTCAATACATGCGTAATCTGTTAAATTGCTTACGGCGCTGAAATACGAGTCTGAATCCGAGCTAATATCGCTATACCTTTTTGTGTTTCTGGTGGCTTCACGCTGTGACGTCACAGGATAATGGACGGGTGGATATACCGATGGTGAAAATCAGGCACTTTGAAGCCGTTTTTCGGGATATTGCGTGATGGGTAAAATTTTGAGAAAAACTTCGAAAAATAAAATTAGCCGCTGGGAACTGATTTTTATTGGTTTTAACCCTTCAGAAATTGTGATAATGTTCCACTTTAAAAATAAAGCCAATGGAATTCGCTCTATCCCACCTATAAAGTGCTCTAAAAACGTTCAATAACTTCCATCATTATTTTATACACACACTGTAAGTATATATCATTGAGTAATAGGCATGTTCATGACAGTATGTAACATTTTTGTATAAAACCCAAAACCAGTGTAGTTGGCACGTTGCGTAAATGGCAAAAAAAAAAAACAGAATACAATGATTTGGAAATCCTTTTCAACTCATATTCAATTGAACCGTAGATGGTGAAATCCCAAAATTCCTTGCTATAGCTAATTGACAAATGTTGTTCTTAAACTATTTGACTATTTGCTCACACATTTGTTCCCAAAGTGGTGACCCTCGCCCCATCCTTGTTTGTGAATGACCGAGCATTTCATGGAAGCTGCTTATATACCCAATCATGGCACCCACCTGTTCCCAATTAGCCCGTAAACCTGTGGGACGTTCCAAATAAGTGTTTGATGACCATTCCTCAAATTTCTCAGTCTTTTTTGCCACTTGTGCCAGCTTTTTTGAAACATGCTGCAGGCATCAATTTACAAATAAGCTAATATTTGCAAAAAAAATGAACGTTAAGTATCTTGTCTTTGCAACGTTTCAGAGGGTTTGGAGAAATCACTGCACGTAAGCGATGATATTACAGACCTTCCCTACCTCAGGCGGTACTGCATCAAAAATCAACATCAGTATGTAAAGGATATCACCACATGGGCTCAGGAACACTTCAGAAAACCACTGTCGGTAACTACAGTTTGTCGCTACATCTGTAAGTGCAAGTTAAATATCTACAATGCAAAATGAAAGCCATTTATCAACAACACCCAGAAACTCAGCCGACTTCGCTGGGCCCGAGCTCATCTAAGATGGACTGATGCAAAGTGGAAAAGTGTTCTGTGGTCTGACGAGTCCACATTTCAAATTGTTTTTGGAAACTGTGGACGGTGTGTCTTCCGGAACCATTCGGATTGTTATAGGCGCAAAGTTCAAAAGCCAGCATCTGTGATAGTATGGGGGTGTATTAGTGCCCAAGGCATGGGTAACTTACACATCTGTGAAGGCACAATTAATGCTGAAAGTTCCATACAGGTTTTGGAGCAACATATGTTGCCATCAGCAAGACAATACCAAGCCACATGTTACAAAAGCGTGCCTTCATAGTAAAAGAGTGCGGGTACTAGACTTGCCTGTCTCCCAATAAAAATGTGTGGCACATTACGAAGCCTAAAATACCACAACGGAGACCCCGGACTGTTGAACAACTTAAGCTGTACATCAAGCAAGAATGGGAAAGAATTCCACCTGAAAAGCTTCAAAAAGAGTGTTGTTAAAAGGAAAGGCCATGTAACACAGTGGTAAAAATGCCCCTTTTTTTTTTACAATGTGTTGCTGCCATTAAATTCTAAGTTAATGATTATACAAAAAAAAAAAAAGTTTCACAGTTGGAACATTAAATATCTTGTCTTTGCCATCTATTCCATTGAATATAAGTTAAAACTGATTTCCCATATACACAACGTGCCAACTTCACTAGTTTTGGGGTTTGTATTGTTATACCCACTGGTATGGAAATATTATTATTATTCAAACTGGTCACATGAGTGCATTTTGACCAATCATTACGCGATGGCTTGAAACCGAATTGTCCATACTCTCGCTACACACGACTCTGGACGCCATGTTGACTTTTTCTGGCGTTTATTTACAAGTTAGAAAGTGCAGTTCTTCTTTATGCAAGAGGAGCGCTTCATTTTTTTTTTTTTTTTAACCCTGGAAGCTAATTGTAGGTGCGGCATGTTTGCCTGCATGCTCGCGTGGGCTGCCTTTTTTTCCACCCTCCTGTCTACCTTTCACACATGTTTGCATACACCCCCCCCCCAGAGGCAGAGGGCACCATGTGACATGTCTCTGTATGCACCAAAAAAAGGCCCAAAATAACACATCAACGACTACACTATCGAACGTGTCTCCAATGTGCATTGCCGGCAAGTCGTGACCGACAAAAAACAAATAAATAAATTTTAAAAAATACTCCCAAACACCCACGAGGATCGCCAGTAAATGTTGTCGAGGCTTGCGGAAGAGAGAGAGAAAACAGAGGATGGTTCCACCTCTGGTCAGTGATGTCACTAGGTGTTTGTAAACAGGATGGCAGGTTAGGAATGTGCAGGAGCGGAGGGGGGGGGGGGACAAAAATGAGGAGTGCAGAATAGGATAAAGGGAGGGGTCGGCGAAAGAGAAGACTTGTAAGTGCGAAAGTACTGCGACACGTGCCTGCATGGTCTGATTGAGCGGCGTGACACATGACCGCCCTAAGGGATGCTGCACTCAGCATGGCTCAACACACACACACACACACACACACACACACTCTTGTATTTCTGACCTTCTTGAGACCTTCGAAAAAGGCCTTCCTCTTTATGACCACCCTTTCTAGATATATATAGAGGTGTATTTACAACATTAATAATTGTCAATACTAACACCGGTATACCGTACAACCCTACTCTATATACATATATATATATATATATTTTTTTTTTTTTTTAATTAATTTTGCCCTAAGGGGTCGCAATTCAATTTCTTACAAACACTTGTTTTTTCATATGTTGGCCGGATGGGTAACACTTAAAATTTTTACACAAACTTGTTATTTCATATGTTGACCAGAGGGGGAGCACTTTTAAACCTGACACACAGTCAATTTAAAAAAATCCCCTCTTTTTTGGGCCCACCATAATTTTAATAGATTTCACCACCAGGGGTGCAAATGAGAGATCTCTATATTTTGTTTTTGGTAACGTGCCTAAGGTCGATGACAAACGAGTCACGGACCACAGATGGCGCCTGTGCCGCACTTTGGGCAACCCAGCTGTCAATCAATCAATCAATGTTTATTTATATAGCCCCAAATCACAAATGTCTCAAAGGACTGCACAAATCATTACGACTACAACATCCTCGGAAGAACCCACAAAAGGGCAAGGAAAACTCACACCCAGTGGGCAGGGAGAATTCACATCCAGTGGGACGCCAGTGACAATGCTGACTATGAGAAACCTTGGAGAGGACCTCAGATGTGGGCAACCCCCCCTCTAGGGGACCGAAAGCAATGGATGTCGAGTGGGTCTAACATGATACTGTGAAAGTTCAATCCATAGTGGCTCCAACACAGCCGCGAGCTGTAGAAGCTAACTATTAATGGCCTCTATAGTCTTAATACTGTAGTGTATTTGTTTATCCGAAGGTCACATATGTGACGCGGGTTGTCTTACGTCAGCACCGGAAGTCGTAAAATCACCTAGCGGGTTTTTCCAGAGTTAAATAGAGAAGTCTTTCTTTAGATGCCGTCTTGTTTTATCATATATGGTTGCCTTTGCGCCTGTTTGTTTACTCTTGTATGTACATTAAATCAACAAAAAAATCCTGACTTTGGAGCAATGTTCACGGACTCTATTATTTGGCTCTCTATTAAATGCAATGGTTTTCCGTATCCGGACCATGATTTTGGTCCTGACTTGTTCACCGGTCCTCATATGGACGGTACTTTTCCTAGTCGATGTTTCAAGAAGGGTAGCAATACAAGAACACACACACACAAACGGTAACATAGGGGAGATGTAGCGCGAAGGAACAGCAGAGGTGATAGAAAAATCAGGCCAGCGTGACTTCTTCACCTTTAGCGTAGCAGAAATTTACAATTGAGTGCGCTTTATTACACTGGCAAAGGTTTTGCTTGAAGCACAATGGGGAGATAAGGCTCCACTGCAACTGATGAAGGAATTTTAGTCGCATTTTCCTGGATTTTTCTTCTTCTCATGCAGTACAAATGTAAGGTTTTATTTGACATTTCGGTCAACGATGGCTCCATTTTCAAGAGACCTGCATGATATTGTTAAGTTGAGTTTGTGACGAACCTCAAGATGCAGAGAAGGCGGCAGGCATCGTGCAGGTAAACATGATTTAATTTAACACTAAAACAAGAACAAACAAAAGGGTACAAACAAAAGGCACGCACAATAAACTTGGCTATGAACAAAAACTACCACAAAGGCTAACTGTGGACTAAAAACAAAAACACTTACTGTGACACGAAGGAACTATGACATGAGCAGAGTGAACAGAAGTAGACACAGCTACAACGATAAGTATTAATGACATTGAAAGGTAGTGGTGACAATAATCCAGCACTGACTGGAGGGGAGGGCAGCTTTAAAATAGTAGCTGGCTGATTGACACCAGGTGTGGCCAGGTACTTTCAGCCACAGCTGGGGAGACAGCACTCAGGGAGACAAACAGGAAACGGAACAAAATAAGAGCGCTGACAGGAAACAAAGACAAACCCAGAGGAAAAACTAAAACACAACCAAACTGTTAGGGCAAGCCTGGCAGATATACTCTCATGTGTCCGCTGCGGAAATCCTTGTACACATTATGGCAATAAAGTCCAACATTTTTTTCACACCCTGGTGACTGTTTTGGACTTTGCTTTTTGTTGGTGTTTGTTTTTTTTATTTTAGTTCCGGTCCTGGGTTCTTATTTTGTTTATTCACTTTCTTGTGCCGTGCACAGTTGTCTACACTCGCTGCCTGATTGGCAACCGGGACACACTTGCACCCGGTTACCAATCAGTCTCCTGTCTCCCTGACAGCGTCTGTTTAATTTGTTTTGCACGTCCTTGTTATGCACTGTGCTGCTTCGCATATTGATCATGTACAAGAGAAGTTCAATGTCTTGTGCGATCACGTTTGCACTCGCCTTCTTTTGTTATTTTTCATTCCAAGTTGCTTTTTCTCCCACTGTGTTTGGCGCAGTGGAAGAGTGGCCGTGCGCAACCCGAGGGTCCCTGGTTCGATCCCCACCTAGTACCAACCTCGTCATGTCCTTTGTGTCCTTCAGCTAGACACTTCACCCTTGCTCCTGATGGGTGTGGTTAGCGTCTTGCATGGCAGTTCCCTCCATTAGTGTGTGAATGTGTGTTTGAATTGGGGAATGTGGAAGTAGTGTCAAAGCGCTTTGAGTACCTTGTAGGTAGAAAAGCGCTATACAAGTATAACCCATTTACCATTTATTTTTTATATTAAAAGATATGATTTTTTACTCACCGTCCGTATTTTGCAAAACCAACTTTTTTTTACCTAATGGTACCTCCTGTTGCGCATTTGAGATCAGCATAAGTCCCGAACATTTTTAATTTAAACCGTAGACCAGGTCTGTGGTTGTGAGGCCGGTTGGATGTATCGCCAAATTCTCTGAAACGTCTTTGGAGACGGCTTATGGGAGAGAAATGAACAAACAACAACAAGGCTCATCTTATCTCAAACTTTAAATTGAGTTATATAAAATAAAACATATATTGTGCTCTTATATAAATTAAATAGCCAAGGCTAATAATGTCTTAGTCACTGCTAGTGTTAGAGAAGTTTACTAATAAACCAAATCAGTCAAGCAGTGTCTAGATCATTCACTCACTGCTAAGAGTGAGTGTAAGCTGAATTTCCCCCAGGGATCAATAAAGTACTTTCTATTCTATTCTATTCTAGCTGTGGGGGTCCAACTCAGATGAAGCAGCCACTGCTGATTCTAGTGATGCAGAGCATAAAGGTTTATTCATCCATTATATGTATTGTAAACATTACATTTTATTTTTCATTGAAAAACTGATGCAGAACTAACTTATTCTTGGAAAAAAATCTAAATGGGCTTTTTAGCATCCATCCATCCATCCATTTCTACCGCTTATTCCCTTTCGGGGTCGCGGGGGGCGCTGGCGCCTATCTCAGCTACAATCGGGCGGAAGGCGGGGTACACCCTGGACAAGTCGCCACCTCATCGCAGGGCCAACACAGATAGACAGACAACATTCACACTCACATTCACACAGTAGGGCCAATTTAGTGTTGCCAATCAACCTATCCGCTCAATTTCCTTGACAAAACATATTTTTAAATAATTAGAAACTCAGTGTAAAGTATCGAAAATTCAAAATAGTATTTTTTTAATATACTTTGTTGTCAATTATGGTGTTTGTCAATGATGGACGCTTTTGACCTCCCTCCCTTCTCATCAACACCTGGGAGTTGAGCTTTGCTTGCACTGTATGCAGAGCGGTACCAGGCCTATAGGCACAACATCACTACACCCTGGACAATGGACATACGCACACACATACCCCCACCCCACGCCGTCACCACAGCTTGATTACCCTTCGGGGTGATATACGTCTGAGTTGCGCTTTTAAGTTAAATTTAAAGTACCAATGACTGTCACACACACTAGGTGTGGTGAAATGTGTCCTCTGCATTTGACCCATCCCCTTGTTCACCCCCTGGGAGGTGAGGGGAGCAGTGGGCAGCAGTGGTGCCGCGCCCGGGAATAATCTTTGGTGATTTAACCCCCAATTCCAACCCTTGATGGTGAGTGCCAAGCAGGGAGGTAATGGGTCCCATTTTTAGTCTTTGGTATGACTCGGCCGGGATTTGAACTCACGACCTACCAAACTCAGGGCGGACACTAGGCCACTGAGTAGGTCTTTTAAGCTGCAGTCGGCACTCCGTGGCTCCCACTCTCTCCCCTCTGTTGCAAGTTTTCTGATTATATGTAACATGTTTGTGTGCTATGGCTACAAGTTTTTTTCCTTGGCCTCAGTCTGGACCCCTCCCGGGAGTCCAGCCTTGGACTGAATATTTTTTTACTCTTCTCCCCTTCCCCAATATCACCTGTTTCCCACCTTTTTTGTCTCCCTGTAAAGTATGTCTGCTCTTAGTGGGACTGTGCCGAAAACTTCTTCTATGACTTGTACATGTTAAAGAATGGACAATAATAAAAGCACCATCTTGAAAGTGTGTTTGTTTTATATTTCTATGCGACCAAATAAAAGCCAATATTTAAATATCTGACTTTTTTTATTTACGCTATTAAATGTCCTACTAATAATTTATTTTGCATGACCACATTGAACACATCGTGATAACGTAATTAACCTTTGTCAGATGCTCTTAATTGGTAATTATAAGCATTTGACAAAGGTCAATATTCAGTTACTCAGTCATTTGTAATAATAATGTTAATAAATACTCAGTAATTGTCAATTAATGAGTAGAACTAGAATGTGTCATAATATAGAAGAAAAGGGGTTGTCCGACTGTTGTTTTTTTCCCTGAAAGCATGACAGTGTGGGTGTGATTACGGCAGAAAGTGACCAGTTTTGTTAGATAGTGGCTTTGTTGCTGATGTTGTTTTGGTGTGGTTACAGCCGACAGGAAACAGTTTTCCTCAACAAAATGATTGTTGATGCACTGCACCTTAAAACGTCTCTGCTGACGCTGTCATTGTTTAATCTGTTGTGACCACTTGTTGAAAATGGTACGGAACAATTTGTTATGTGTTTATTTCTGTTCAGAGTGTAAATTGGATTTTGGATTTTGTGCGCTGCGTAGATTTTCCGTGAGCGTAGGACCTAGGGAGCAGTGCGCAAATGCTTAGGTGCCCACCTTAGAGGGACCATAGGTGTGGACCAAACCATTTTTTTCAGAAGGTACCAAGGGGGTTATTGACATGATTAGAATTAGAATATTACATTACTTCTGTCTTGGTTTTAATTCCGATACATTTTTTTTAATATATATATATATACTGTATATATATGTAGTGAGTCTTATTCTGCGTTGTGTAGTTTTTTAAGTAAGAGACACTCCACCATTCCGTCGTTTCATCATTTATTGGCCACCTGTTTTGGAAACACGAAACACATAAACAGGTCTCTACTTTTCTGGCGGAGTGATACCTCATCATCAAAAGTCCGATAGAAGAGGAAATAAACAACATTAATTCATACAAAAATAATAATTTAAATTACATTAACAAAAACGTTTTATCACCAAAAAAATAATAATAATACACAAAGCCACATCCCTGTTTTGGAAACACGAAACACATAAACAGGTCTCTACTTTTCTGGCGGAGTGATACCTCATCATCAAAAGTCCGATAGAAGAGGAAATAAACAACATTCATTCATACAAAAATAATAATTTACATTAACAAAAAGTTTTATCACCAAAAAAAAAATAATAATACACAAAGCCACATCCCTGTTTTGGAAACACGAAACACATAAACAGGTCTCTACTTTTCTGGCGGAGTGATACCTCATTATCAAAAGTCCGATAGAAAAGGAAATAAACAACATTCATTCATACAAAAATAATAATTTAAATTACATTAACAAAAACGTTTTATCACCCAAAAAATAATAATAATACACAAATCCACATCCCTGTTTTGGAAACATGAAACACATAAACAGGTCTCTACTTTTCTGGCGGAGTGATACCTCATCATCAAAAGTCCGAAAGAAGAGGAAATAAACAACATTCATTCATACAAAAAAACTGATTTACATTACATTAACAAAGACGTTTTATCACCCAAAAAAAATTATAATACACAAATCCACATAGCTGTTTTGGAAACATGAAACAAATAAACAGGTCTCTACTTTTCTGGCAGAGTGATACCTGCGTGAATACCATGTGTAATTATGACCAAACATTTCAAACATTCAACGCTCTAATCCTTACTTAACAAAATTGTGCATAAAAAAATACTTAAAACAACACATCACTTATACCTACAACATTAATGTTTTAACTTTTAAAGTATTATGAAAGTTTAGAAATAATATTTACACAATAAACACAGAGCAATGAAGAACTGTTACCTCATCATCAAAGGTCCGATAGAAGAGGAAGTAAATATCCGAAAAAAAAACGCAGTCACTTCCTGCACCTGACATCCGGTTCTTCAAAATAAAACCAATACTTCACAATGAAACATAACACCCTGTCTCGTTCATAATATAGCGCAACAATATCACACTATTATATATATACAGTGGGGCAAAAAAGTATTTAGTCAGCCACCGATTGTGCAAGTTCTCCCACTTAAAATGATGACAGAGGTCTGTAATTTTCATCATAGGTACACTTCAGCTGTGAGAGACAGAATGTGGAAAAAAAATCCAGGAATTCACATTGTAGGAATTTTAAATAATTTATTTGTAAATGATGGTGGAAAATAAGTATTTGGTCAACAATTCAAAGCTCTCACTCATTAAAGGAGGTTTTGGCTCCTCATTATTTCCTTAAAACGGATCAATCGTCCTGTCCCCTTAGCAGAAAAACAGCCCCAAAGCATGATGTTTCCACCCCCATGCTTCACAGTAGGTGTGGTGTTCTTGGGATGCGACTCAGTATTCTTCTTCCTCCAAACACGACGAGTTGAGTTTATACCAAAATGTTCTATTTTGGTTTCATCTGACCACATGACATTCTCCCAATCCTCTGCTGTATCATCCATGTATCCATTTTGGTATAAACATATTCTAAACAACAACACAAACGCAACACGTTTGTTTTTGCTCCCATTTTACCTGACTTGAACTCAAAGATCTAAAACATTCCCGATAAACACAAACAACCTATTCCTCTCAAATAGTGTTCACAGATCTGTCTAAATTTGCGCTAGTGAGCACTTCTTTTTTGCCGAGATTATCGATCCCACCGCGCATTAAACAGCATGATTATTGCACGGTTGTGCCTTAGGCTACTCACAATAAAAGACCACACTGAAATGTGCAGTTTTGCTTTATTGGGTCTCTGGAGGGGACATAACAGCAATTAGTATCTGGTGTGACCACCATTTGCCTCACGCATCTCCTACGCATAGAGTTGATCAGGTTGTGGCCTGTGGAATGTTGGTCCGCTCCTCTTCAAGTTGCTGGATTTTGGCAGAGAAGTGGAAAACGCTGTCGTATATGACGGTCCACAGCATCCCAAACATGCTCAATGGGTGACATGTCAGGTGAGTATGCTGGCCATGCAAGAACTGGGATGGTTCCAGGAGTTGTGTACAGATCCGTGCAACTTGGGGCCATGCATTGTCATGCTGCAACATGAGGTGATGGTCTTGAGTGAATGGCACAACAATGTACCCCAGGATCCCTGTTATGATTACCAAGGGGAGTTGACGGTACACATACCAGGGGGCAGTATATGATGTTTATTATATGTATATATATATATATATATATATATATATATATATATATATATGTGTGTACGCGTTTCTCCTCACTGAGCCAAATTTAGTTCCGTCTCTATTTAATTCCTTGCTTCTTGTCTTGTTCAATAGATGTCATCAGTGTTTAAACCTGACACTGAATTGCATGTTGTGTGGTAAAAATCACATATTATCACCCAGGAAGCAAGCTGTAATTGACCTACTTGAGAAACTTAAAAATGATGTAAACTTTAAAGCTATAGCAAACATTTTTACCTCATTGGAGAACAAAAACATACCTTTGTTGTTAGCGTTTCTTCTTCCATCTCATTCATCTGTCCAGTGAATTAGCAACCAGGGGGACAAGTGGTGTTATGGCTACCCTTTTCTAAAAATACCAACTTCTATCTTAAATGAACTCAATAAATAAAAGGACCACTTTCCCATGTGTTTTGACCACGCGAAATCTTTATCACAAATGAGTCCAAGTTTGATATCCTCCTGAGAATCAGCGATCCCTGCAGCGGACGTTGGTTTTTGTTCTATTTTTATGTAATTACTTATTTTTGTCAGAGTTACACATTTCGGAGAAACAAACTGTTATGCAAAACTCAAACGTCCACTTGAGAGGATGCTGGTTCTCAGGACGATGTACAAAACCCCGAAACCATTGAAGTTGGCACGTTGTGTAAATGGTAAATAAAAACAGAAAACAATGATTTGCGAATCCTTTTCAGCTTATATTCCATTGAATAGACTGCAAAGACAAGATACTTAACATTCGAACGGGAAAACTTTGTTATTTTGGATAATATTAGCTCATTTGGAATTTGATGCCTGCAACGTGTTTCAAAAAAGCTGGCACAAGTGTCAAAAAAGACTGAGAAAGTAGAGGAATGCTCATCATACAATTATTTGGAACATCCCACAGGTGGACAGGCTAAATGGGAACAGGTGGTGCCATGATTGGGGTATAAAAGCAACTTACATGGAATGGTCAGTCATTCACTAACAAGGATGGGGCGACGATCACCACTTTGTGAACAAATTCGGTAGAAAATTATCCAACAGTTTAAGAACAACATTTCCCAATGAGGTATTGCAAGGAATTTAGGGATTTCACCATTTACTGTCTGTAATATCATCAAAAGGTTCAGAGAATCTGGAAAAATCACTGCACGTAAGTGATGATAAGACAGACCTTCAAGCCCTCAGGCGGTACTGCATCCAAATCCGACATCAGTGTGTAAAGGATATCACCACATGGGCTCAGGAACAATTCGGAAAACCACTGTCAGTAACTACAGTTTGTCGCTACATCCGTAAGTGCAAGTTAAAACTCTACTATGCAAAGCATTGATCAACAACACCCAGAATTGCCGCCCAACTCATATGCAAACCCCGTTTCCATATGAGTTGGGAAATTGTGTTAGATGTAAATATAAACGTAATACAATGATTTGCAACTCATTTTCAACCCATATTCAGTTGAATATGCTACAAAGCCAACATATTTGATGTTCAAACTGATCGTTTTTTGTTTTTTTTGCAAATAATCATTAACTTTAGAATTTGATAACAGCATCAACGAGAGAAAGATATTGGAATAGGTGGCAAAAAATACTGATAAAGTTGAGGAATGCTCATCTAACACTTATATGGAACATCTCACAGGTGTGCAGGCTAATTGGGAACAGGTGGGTGCCATGATTGGGTATAAAAGCAGCTTCCATGAAATTCTAAGTAAATCACAAACAAGGATGGGGTGAGGGTCACCACTTTGTAAGCAAATTGTCGAACAGTTGTAGAACAACATTTCTCAACCAGCTATTGCAAGGAATTTAGGGATTTTACCATCTACGGTCCGTAAAATCATCAAAAGGTTCAGAGAATCTGGACAAATCACTGCACGTAAGCGATGATATTACGGACCTTAGATCCTTCAGGCGGCACTGCATCAAAAACTGACATCAGTGTGCAAAGGATATCACCACATGGGCTCAGGAACACTTCATAAAATCACCGTCAGTAACTAAAGTTGGTCTCTACATCTGTAAGTGCAAGTTGAAACTCTTCTATGCAAAGCCAAACCCATTTATCAACAACACCCTGAAATGCCGCCGGCTTCGCTGGGCCCGAGCTCATCTAAGATGGACTGAAAAGTGTAAAAGTGTTCTGTGGTCTGACGAGTCCACATTTCAAATTGTTTTTGGAAACTGTGGACGTTCTGTCCTCCGGAGTAAAGAGGTAAAGAACCATCCGGATTGTTATAGGTGCAATATTCAAAAGCCAGCCTTTGTGATGATATGGGGGTGTGTTAGTGCCCAAGGCATGGGTATTTTACACATCTGTGAAGGCACCATTATACATACAGGTTTAGTGTGTCGCCATCCAAGCAATGTTATCATGGACGCCCCTGCTTATTTCAGCAAGACCATGCCAAGCGTTTATAGAGTGTTGTTAAAAGGAAAGGCCATGTAACACAGTGGTAAAAATGCCCCTGTGCCAAATATTTTGGACTGTGTTGTTGTAATTAAATTCTAAGTTAATGATTATTTTTAGAAAAAACATTAAGTTTCTCAGTTTTAACATTAAATATCTTGTCTTTGCAGTCTATTCAATTGAATATAAATTGAAAAGGATTCGCAAATCACTGTTTTCTGTTTTTATTTACGAATTACACCAAGTGCAAACTTCACTGGTTTTGGGTTTTGTAGAAACTCTGAAAAAGCAAACTAATCATGGCAGAGTCAGTCCTGGACACATTTCCAAAGCAATTATGATTATTTTTCTTTATTTCTGGACAGGATTATCTCACCATCATGGGATGAATGTAATTTCTGTAATCCATCGGCCGATCACATCCTGTCCTAGCACATGCGGGACGGTGAGCTTGGCGACTTATGCAAATTGCATGCGGGAGTCAAGAGTCGCAGCACGAGCTAAGCTCGGCTGTTCGCAAGACTGTGGCGGCTTTATCAGCATTAAAAGTCTGTGCACAGCAGCAAGACGCCCGCTTTCTACCAAACGGCACTCAAGGGTTCGTTCGGTGCGTTGGCGGTGCAGAAATAGCGTAATGAACACCTTGCACTGGGAACAAGTAGCTGCCCTGCACGTGTTTCCACCACACAGTACAAGTGTGTTCAGTTTGATGCACCTCACACGGTCATGGGAAAAGAAATTGGACACCTCACATTTGTTTTGGACTGTGTATTGTTTGTTTGAGCTATTATACTGCAGCAAACTATTGGTTTTGCACAAGGTCCCTAAAAACACTTGAGCAAATCTGTCTCATAGAGGATCTTTACCTATCGTTTGTGCAGTAGGTCATTTAAAACAGCAAAGCCATCTTGTCCGTAGAGGATCTTTGACTGGTGTTTTGTAGTAAGTCCGTAAAAACACTGGAGCAATTCTGTGTCATTGAGGATCTTTAACTAGCGTTTGTGCAGTAAGTCTTTCAAAACAGCAAAACGCTCCTGTCCGTAGAGGATCTATGACTACTGTTTTTTTGGAGTAGGTCCTTAAAAACACTGGGGCGATTATGTCACATAGAGGATCTTTAACTAGTGTTTGTGCAGTGGGTCATTCAAAACTGCAAAGCCGTCTTGTCTGTAGAGGATCTTTGACTAATGTTTTTTTGGAGTAGGTCCTTAAAAACACTGGGGCGATTCTGTCACATAGAGGATCTTTAACTAGTGTTTGTGCAGTAGGTCATTCAAACCAGCGAAGCCATCTTGTCCGTAGAGGATCTTTGACTGGTGTTTTTGTAGTAGGTCCTTAAAAACATTTGAGCAATTATGTCACACAGAGGATCTTTAACTAGCGTTTGTGCAGTAGGTCATTCAAAATTTCAAAGCCTTCCTGTCTGTAGAGGATCTTTGACTGGTGTTTTTGTTGTATGTCCTTAAAAACATTGGAGCAGTTCTGTCTCATACAGGATCTTTAACTAGCGTTTGTGCAGTAAGTCATTCAAAAAAGTAGATGGTCCTGTCTGTATTGGATCTTTGACTTTTGTTTTTGCAGTAGGTCCTTAAACACTGGAGCAATTCTTTCACATAGAGGATCTTTAATTGGGGTTTGTGCAGTTGGTCATTCAAAACAGTAAAGCCATCTTGTCCATAGAGGATCTTTGACTGGTGTTTTTGTGGTAGGTCCTTAAAAACATTTGAGCAATTATGTCACATAGAGGATCTTTAACTAGCATTTGTGCAGTAGGTCATTCAAAACTGCAAAGCCATCTTGTCTGTAGAGGATCTTTGACTGGTGTTTTTGTAGTAGGTCCGTAAAAACACGAAAGCAATTCTGTCACATAGAGGATCTTACACTAGCGTTTGTGTAGTAGGTCATTCAAAACAGTAAAGCCATCTTGTCCATAGAGGATATTTGACTGGTGTTTTTGTGGTAGGTCCTTAAAAACACTTGAGCAATTATGTCACATAGAGGATCTTTAACTAATGTTTGTGCAGTAGGTCATTCGAAACAGCATAACGCTCCTGTCTGCATAGAATCTTTGACTGGTGTTTTTGCAGTAAGTCCGTAAAAACACTGGAGCAATTATGTCACATAGAGGATCTTTAACTAGCATTTGTGTAGTAGGTCTTTCAAAACAGCAAAACGCTCCTGTCTGTATAGGATCTTTGACTGGTGTTTTGTAGTAAGTCCGTAAAAACACTGGAGCAATTCTATGTCATTGAGGATCTTTAACTAGCGTTTGTGCAGTAAGTCTTTCAAAACAGCAAAACGCTCCTGTCCGTAGAGGATCTATGACTACTGTTTTTTTGGAGTAGGTCCTTAAAAACACTGGGGCGATTATGTCACATAGAGGATCTTTAACTAGTGTTTGTGCAGTAGGTCATTCAAAACTGCAAAGCCGTCTTGTCTGTAGAGGATCTTTGACTAATGTTTTTTTGGAGTAGGTCCTTAAAAACACTGGGGCGATTATGTCACATAGAGGATCTTTAACTAGCGTTTGTGCAGTAGGTCATTCAAAACTGCAAAGCCGTCTTGTCTGTAGAGGATCTTTGACTGGTGTTTTGTAGTAAGTCCGTAAAAACACTGGAGCAATTCTGTGTCATTGAGGATCTTTAACTAGCGTTTGTGCAGCAAGTCTTTCAAAACAGCAAAACGCTCCTGTCCATAGAGGATCTATGACTAACGTTTTTTTGCAGTAGGTCCTTAAAAACACTGTAGCGATTATGTCACATAGAGGATCTTTAACTAGTGTTTGTGCAGTACGTCATTCAAAACTGCAAAGCCATCTTGTCTGTAGAGGATCTTTGACTGGTGTTTTTGTAGTAGGTCCTTAAACACTGGAGCAATTCTTTCACATAGAGGATCTTTAATTGGGGTTTGTGCAGTAGGTCATTCAAAACAGTAAAGCCATCTTGTCTGTAGAGGATCTTTGACTGGTGTTTTTGTGGTAGGTCCTTAAAAACATTTGAGCAATTATGTCACATAGAGGATCTTTAACTAATGTTTGTGCAGTACGTCATTCAAAACAGCATAACACTCCTGTCTGTATAGAATCTTTGACTGGTGTTTTTGCAGTAAGTCCGTAAAAACACTGGAGCAATTGTGTCTCATTGAGGATCTTTAACTCGCGTTTGTGGAGTAGGTCATTCAAAACTGCAAAGCCATCTTGTCTGTAGAGGACCTTTGACTGGTGTTTTTGTAGTATGTCCTTAAAACACTAGAGCAATTATGTCTACAAAGAGGATCTTTAACTAGCGTTTGTGCAGTAGGTCATTCATAATAGCAAAACGCTCCTGTCTGTATAAGTTCTTTGACTGGTGTTTTTGCAGTAGGTCCTTCAAAACACTGGAGCAATTCTGTCACTTAGAGGATCTTTAACTAGCGTTCGTGCAGTAGGTCATTCAAAACAGCAAAACGCTCCTGTCTGTATAGGATCGTTGACAGGTGTTTTTGCAGTAAGTCCTTAAAAACACTATAGCTATTCTGTCACATAGAGGATCTTTAACTAGCGTTCGTGCAGTAGGTCATTCAAAACAGCAAAACGCTCCTGTCTGTATAGGATCGTTGACAGGTGTTTTTGCAGTAAGTCCTTAAAAACACTATAGCTATTCTGTCACATAGAGGATCTTTAACTAGCGTTTGTGCAGTAGGTCATTCAAAACAGCAAAGCCATCTTGTCCGTAGAGGATCTTTGACTGGTGTTTTGTAGTAAGTCCGTAAAAACACTGGAGCAATTATGTCACACAGAGGATCTTTAACTAGCGTTTGTGCAGTAAATCTTTCAAAACAGCAAAACGCTCCTGTCCGTAGAGGATCTATGACTAATGTTTTTTGGAGTAGGTCCTTAAAAAAACTGGAGCAATTATGTCACATAGAGGATCTTTAACTAGCGTTTGTGCAGTAGATCATTCAAAATTGCAAAGCCTTCCTGTCTGTAGAGGATGTTTGACTGGTGTTTTTGTTGTATGTCCTTAAAAACATTGGAGCAGTTCTGTCTCATAGAGGATCTTTAACTAGCGTTTGTGCAGTAGGTCATTCAAAAAAGTAGATGGTCCTGTCTGTATTGGATCTTTGACTGTTGTTTTTGCAGTAGGTCCTTAAACACTGGAGCCATTCTTTCACATAGAGGATCTTTAATTGGGGTTTGTGCAGTAGGTCATTCAAAACAGTAAAACCATCTTGTCCATAGAGGATCTTTGACTGGTGTTTTTGTGGTAGGTCCTTAAAAACACTGGAGCAATTATGACACATAGAGGATCTTTAACTAATGTTTGTGCAGTAGGTCATTCGAAACAGCATAACACTCCTGTCTGTGTAGAATCTTTGACTGGTGTTTTTGCAGTAAGTCCGTAAAAACACTGGAGCAATTGTGTCTCATTGAGGATCTTTAACTAGCGTTTGTGCAGTAGGTCTTTCAAAACAGCAAAACGCTCCTGTCTGTAGAGGATCTATGACTAATGTTTTTTTGGAGTAGGTCCTTAAAAACACTGGGGCGATTATGTCACATAGAGGATCTTTAACTAGTGTTTGTGCAGTAGGTCATTCAAAACTGCAAAGCCGTCTTGTCTGTAGAGGATCTTTGACTGGTGTTTTTGTAGTAGGTCCGTAGAAAACACGAAAGCAATTCTGTCACATAGAGGATCTTTAACTAGTGTTTGTGCAGTAGGTCATTCAAAACAGCAAAGCCTTCTTGTTTGTAAATGATCTTTGACTGGTGTTTTTTTAGTATGTCCTTAAAACAATGGAGCAATTATGTCTACAAAGAGGATCTTTAACTAGCGTTTGTGCAGTAGGTCATTCAAAACTGCAAAGCCATCTTGTCTGTAGAGGACCTTTGACTGGTGTTTTTGTAGTATGTCCTTAAAAACACTGGAGCAATTATGTCACATAGAAGATCTTTAACTAGTGTTTGTGTAGTAGGTCATTCCAAAGAGCAAAACGCTTCTGTCTGTATAGAATCTTTGACTGGTGTTTTTGCAGTAAGTCTGTAAAAACACTGGAGCAATTATGTCACATAGAGGATCTTTAACTAGCATTTGTGTAGTAGGTCATTCAAAACAGCAAAACGTTCCTGTCTGTATAGGATCTTGGACAGGTGTTTTTGCAGTAAGTCCTTAAAAACACTATAGCAATTCTGTCACATGGAGAATCTTTAACTAGTGTTTGTGCAGTAGGTCATTCAAAACTGCAAAGCCATCTTGTCTGTAGAGGACCTTTGACCCGTGTTTTTGTAGTATGTCCTTAAAACACTGGAGCAATTATGTCTACAAAGAGGATCTTTAACTAGCGTTTGTGCAGTAGGTCATTCAAAACTGCAAAGCCATCTTGTCTGTAGAGGACCTTTGACTGGTGTTTTTGTAGTATGTCCTTAAAACACTGGAGCAATTATGTCTACAAAGAGGATCTTTAACTAGCGTTTGTGCAGTAGGTCATTCATAATAGCAAAACGCTTCTGTCTGTATAAGTTCTTTGACTGGTGTTTTTGCAGTAGGTCCTTCAAAACACTGGAGCAATTCTGTCACTTAGAGGATCTTTAACTAGCGTTCGTGCAGTAGGTCATTCAAAACAGCAAAACGCTACTGTCTGTAGAGGATCTTTGACTGGTGTTTTTGCAGTAGGTCCTTAAAACTGCAGCACACTCCTATTATGTAGAACATCTTTAACTAAGATTTTTGTAATAGGTCTTTCAAAAGTAGAGCACTTCGGGCCATATAGAGGATCTTTAACTAGCGTTCGTGCAGTAGGTCATTCAAAACAGCAAAACGCTACTGTCTGTAGAGGATCTTTGACTGGTGTTTTTGCAGTAGGTCCTTAAAACTGCAGCACGCTCCTGTTATGTAGAACATCTTTAACTAGGATTTTTGTAATAAGTCTTTCAAAAGTAGAGCACTTCGGGCCATATAGAGGATCTTTGACTAACATTTTTGCAATAGGTTCTTTAAAAGACCAAAGCGCTCCTGTTATTTCAAGGATATTTTACTAGTTTTTAGTAGCAGTTCCTTAAACAATGTAATGCACTCCTGTCATAAACAGGATCTTTGTCTAGCATTGTTAGTGTAGGTTCTTGAAAACAGCAAAGCGCTCTTGTCATTTCAAAGATCTTTGACTAGTTTTTAGTAGCAGTTATTTAAACACTGCGAAGCGCTCCTTTCATAAAGAGCGCTCCTGTCATTTTCAAGATCTTTGACTAGACTTTTTGCAGTAGGTCATTTCAAAAATATGTACCTAGTTTTTAGTAGCAGTCCTTTAAACACGGTAAAGCGCTTCGGGGCATATAGAGGATCGTTGACTAGCATTTTTACAGTAGGTCCTTTAAAAGACTAAAGGACTCTGGTCATTTCAAGGATCTTTGACTAGTTTTTAGTAGCAGCACTTTAAACACTGCAAAGTGCTCCTGTCATATAGAGGATATTTGACCCGCATTTTGACAGTAGGTTCTTGAAAACAGCAAAGCGCTCTTGTCATTTCAAATATCTTCGACTAGCCTTTTTGCAGTAGGTCATTTCAGGGATCTTTGACTAGTTTTTAGTAGCAGTCCTTTCTTTAAACACTGCAAAGCACTTCGGGGCATATAGAGGATCTTCGACTAGCATTTTTGCAGTAGGACCTTTAAAAGACCAAAGGGCTCTTGTCATTTCAAGGATCTTAGACTAGTTTTTAGTAGCAGCTCTTTAAACACTGCAAAGTGCTCCTGTCATATAGACGATATTTGACTCGCATTTTTAAAGTGGGTTCTTAAAAACCGGTCCTTAAAAAGACCAAAGCCCTTTTGTCATTTCAAGGACCTTTGACTAGTTTTTAGTAACAGTTCTGTAGAGGATCTTTGACTCGCATTTTTAAAGTAGGTTCTGGAAAACAGCAAAGCGCTCTTGTCATTTGAAGGATTTTTGACTTGTTTTAGGCAGCATTTCTTTAAACACTGCAACACGCTCATGCAATACAAAGGGTCTTTGACTTGCATTTTTATAAAGTAGGTGTTTAAAAACAATAAAGCGCTCTATACTAATGTCTTCCAGAGCATTTTGACTATACCACTTAATTCTAGGAAGAAAAAAAATGGTGTATTGTTGTCCAAAGACCCAAACACACAAACTGTGACAAACCTCCTAATCCTGTCCAAGCTCCCTCTGTTTATTCTGCTGAATTGGCATCTTGTCACTGTAAGATATATTATATTATTAGTGGGATACTGCACCAGCAACACTGAAAGTGGCATGTGTGCTGCTGCAAACAAACACATGCTGAAACTCACAGTGTCATTGTTGTCACAACAACCAGTTATACGTAATTAATATGTGATTTGTGTCATGTTCACATATGCAATTAAAATACTCCCCCCAGAGAGGGATTATTAAGCGTGTAATAGCTTAGTTTCCTACTGGGCTCACCAACTACCTAATTGGAGCCATGCACTTTGAAGGATGCACAGTTTATAGCCAAACCTTTTGTTGTGGGATGTAATGTTTTAAATGGATGTAAGATAAATCCCCCACTCTGGTGTCCCTAACTAGCTGGCTGCACTTATTGCGACAATAACGCCGTGCCAGCAGTAGGTTCAGCAGTTTTTGTGTCCTTGTCTCTGTCCTCTGGTCTTTACGCCTTTTTATATCACAGCACATTTAACGCTGCACACCGTCACGACATTTGTGGGTGATGACGGATTAAAGTGCAATAGAGGAAGTGATGGTGGATTTGTAAACAATCAAGTTGGGGGAGGCAGTGTTGCCATGGTAGCCGATCCCCACTTGTTGGCACTTGGAAAAAATCCAGACTTTTTGACACTTTGAAAAAAAAAATCGCAATTTTTTTGAACACTTACAGAAAATACAGACTTTTGGATTTAAAAAAAAATGGAATTTTGACATTTCGAAAAAAAATTACAATTTTTTGACAATTAGAAAAAATCCAGAATTTTTGACAAAAAAAAAGTCCAGATTTTTGACATTTGGAAAAAATCCAGACTTTTTGACACTTATGGAAAAATCCAGACTTTTTGACACTTGGAAAAAAATCCATATTTTTTTTAATCTTAGAAAAAATCCCGACTTTTTTGACAAAACAATCCTGACTTTTTGACACTTCGAAAAAAATCCAGATTTTTTGACACTTCGAAAAAAAATCCAGATTTTTTGACGAAAAAAATCAAAATTTTTGGGCATTTAGAAAAAATCACAACTTTTTTTATTTTGTAGAAAAAAATCCAGATTTTTTTGACATTTAGAAAAAAAATCCCAATTTTTTGACACTTAGAAAAAATCCAGATTTTTTTGACACTTAAATAAATAAATGGGTTGTACTTGTATAGCGCTTTTCTACCTTCAAGGTACTCAAAGCGCTTTGACACTACTTCCACATTTACCCATTCACACACACATTCACACACTGATGGAGGGAGCTGCCATGCAAGGCGCTAACCAGCACCCATCAGGAGCAAGGGTGAAGTGTCTTGCTCAGGACACAACGGACGTGACGAAGTTGGTACTAGGTGGGGATTGAACCAGGGACCTTCGAGTTGCGCGCGGCCATTCTCCCAAAGCGCCACGCCGTCCCTTAGAAAAAAAACTGATTTTTTTTAGATCTTAGAAAGAAATCCAGATTTTCTGACACTTTGAAAAAATGCATACTATTTGACAATTGGAAAAAATCCAAACTTTTTGAAAAAAAAAATCCAGACTTTTTGACACTGAGAAAAATTCCCGACTTTTTGATCAAAGAATTCCCGACTTTTTGAAATTTAGAAAAAAATCTAGATTTTTTTACACTTAGAAAAAATCTAGATTTTTTGACACTTAGAAAAAATCCAGACTTTTTGACAAAAAAAGTACAGATTTTTGACATTTGGAAAAAAATCCAGACTTTTTGACACTTATGAAAAATCCAGACTTTTTGACACTTGGAAAAAAATCCAGATTTTTTTTGACTCTTAGAAAAAATCCAGATTTTTTTGACAAAACAATCCTGACTTTTTGACACTTCGAAAAAAATCCAGATTTTTTGACACTTCGAAAAAAAATCCAGATTTTTTGACGAAAAAAATCTAAATTTTTTGGCATTTAGAAAAAATCACAACTTTTTTTATTTTGTAGAAAAAAATCCAGATTTTTTTGACATTTAGAAAAAAAATCCCAATTTTTTGACACTTAGAAAAAATCCAGATTTTTTTGACACTTAAATAAATAAATGGGTTGTACTTGTATAGCGCTTTTCTACCTTCAAGGTACTCAAAGCGCTTTGACACTACTTCCACATTTACCCATTCACACACACATTCACACACTGATGGAGGGAGCTGCCATGCAAGGCGCTAACCAGCACCCATCAGGAGCAAGGGTGAAGTGTCTTGCTCAGGACACAACGGACGTGACGAAGTTGGTACTAGGTGGGGATTGAACCAGGGACCTTCGAGTTGCGCGCGGCCATTCTCCCAAAGCGCCACGCCGTCCCTTAGAAAAAAACCTGATTTTTTTTAGATCTTAGAAAGAAATCCAGATTTTCTGACACTTTGAAAAAATGCATACTATTTGACAATTGGAAAAAATCCAAACTTTTTGAAAAAAAAAATCCAGACTTTTTGACACTGAGAAAAATTCCCGACTTTTTGATCAAAGAATTCCCGACTTTTTGAAATTTAGAAAAAAATCTAGATTTTTTTACACTTAGAAAAAATCTAGATTTTTTGACACTTAGAAAAAATCCAGACTTTTTGACAAAAAAAGTCCAGATTTTTGACATTTGGAAAAAAATCCAGACTTTTTGACACTTATGAAAAATCCAGACTTTTTGACACTTGGAAAAAAATCCAGATTTTTTTTGACTCTTAGAAAAAATCCAGATTTTTTTGACAAAACAATCCTGACTTTTTGACACTTCGAAAAAAATCCAGATTTTTTGACACTTCGAAAAAAAATCCAGATTTTTTGACGAAAAAAATCTAAATTTTTTGGCATTTAGAAAAAATCACAACTTTTTTTATTTTGTAGAAAAAAATCCAGATTTTTTTGACATTTAGAAAAAAAATCCCAATTTTTTGACACTTAGAAAAAATCCAGATTTTTTTGACACTTAAATAAATAAATGGGTTGTACTTGTATAGCGCTTTTCTACCTTCAAGGTACTCAAAGCGCTTTGACACTACTTCCACATTTACCCATTCACACACACATTCACACACTGATGGAGGGAGCTGCCATGCAAGGCGCTAACCAGCACCCATCAGGAGCAAGGGTGAAGTGTCTTGCTCAGGACACAACGGACGTGACGAAGTTGGTACTAGGTGGGGATTGAACCAGGGACCTTCGAGTTGCGCGCGGCCATTCTCCCAAAGCGCCACGCCGTCCCTTAGAAAAAAACCTGATTTTTTTTAGATCTTAGAAAGAAATCCAGATTTTCTGACACTTTGAAAAAATGCATACTATTTGACAATTGGAAAAAATCCAAACTTTTTGAAAAAAAAAAATCCAGACTTTTTGACACTGAGAAAAATTCCCGACTTTTTGATCAAAGAATTCCCGACTTTTTGAAATTTAGAAAAAATCTAGATTTTTTGACACTTAGAAAAAATCCAGACTTTTTGACAAAAAAAGTCCAGATTTTTGACATTTGGAAAAAAATCCAGACTTTTTGACACTTATGAAAAATCCAGACTTTTTGACACTTGGAAAAAAATCCAGATTTTTTTTTACTCTTAGAAAAAAATCCAGTTACAAAAAAACTTACAAAAAAAATCTGATTTTTAGACATTTACAAAAAAAATTCAGATTTTTGACAAAAAAAAATTCAAATTTTTTGGCACTTAGAAAAAATCACGACTTTTTGATTTATAGAAAAAATTCCAGATTTTTTTGACATTTAGAAAAAAATGCCAATTTTTGGACACTTAAAAAAAATCTAGATTTTTTTTTACACTTAGAAAAAAAACCCGATTTTTTTTAGCACTTAAAAAAAAAATCCAGATTTTCTGACACTGAAAAAATCCATACTTTTTGACACTTGGAAAAAATCCAAACTTTTTGAAAAAAAATTCAGACTTTTTGACACTGAGAAAAATTCCTGACTTTTTGACCAAAGAATTCCCGACTTTTTGAAATTTAGAAAAAATCCCGATTTTTTGACACTTGGAAAAAATCCCGATTTTTTGACACTTGGGAAAAATCCCGACTTTTTGACACTTACAAAAAATCCAATTTTTTTTCACACTTACAACAAATCCAGACTTTTTGACACTTTGAACAAATCCTGAATTTTTGACCAAAACATTCCCGATTTTTGACACTTAGAAAAAATCCAGATTTTTTGACATTTACAAAAAATTCTGACGTTTTGACACTTACAAAAAAATCCCCACTTTTTGACACTCAGAAAAATACCCGACTTTTTGACTCCTAGAAAAAAATCTCGACTTTTGACACTTAGGAAAAATATACACTTAGAACAAATCCTGACTTTTTGACACTTAGAACATATCCAGATTCATTGACACTTAGGAAAAATCATCCAGACTTTTTGACACTTGGAAAAAATCCCGACTTTTTGACACTTTAAAAAATCATCCAGACTCTTTGACACTTAGAAAAAATCACGACTTTTGAACTCTGACAAAAAATCCTGACTTTTTGACCCAAAATTCCAGAATTTTTGACACTTAAAAAAAATCCCAACTTTTGGACACTTGGAAAAAATCCAGATTTTTTGGGCACTTAGAAAACATCCGGATTTTTTGACAATTACAAAAAGGGGACGGCGTGGCGCAGTGGGAGAGTGGCTGTGCGCAACCCGAGGGTCCCTGGTTCAATCCCCACCTAGTACTGACCTCGTCACGTCCGTTGTGTCCTGAGCAAGACACTTCACCCTTGCTCCTGATGGGTGTGGTTAGCACCTTGCATGGCAGCTCCCTCCATCAGTGTGTGAATGTGTGTGTGAATGGGTAAATGTGGAAGTAGTGTCAAAGCGCTTTGAGTACCTTGAAGGTAGAAAAGTGCTGTACAAGTACAACCCATTTATCATTTATTTATTTATAATTAGAAAAAATCCCAACTTTTTGACAAAAAAATACCAATTTTTTGACACTTACAAAAAATCCCGACTTTTTTACACTTACAAAAAAATCCCTACTTGTTATGTGCTTCAATTGCATTTTCACCAGGATTTAATGGTTGGGCTTTAGCATAGATGTCAAATTCAAGGGAAAGATCTGGCGTGCCACATCATTTAATGCGGTCCGCAAAAGCCTGGCAATAATGTGCATTCATACAGTGCTTACCGTATTATCCGGACTACAAAGCACACTTAATATATATATTTTTTTGTCAACATTCGACAGTGCACCTTATAACCAGGTGCGCCATGTAAGGCGTTAAGTTTGGTTGAGCTTACCCACCGCAAAGCTATTTTCTTTGGTACATGGTGTAATGATAAGTGTGAACAGTAGATGGCAGTCAAACATAAGAGATAAGCGTAGTATTCCATTGAAAATATAGAACATTATACACGGCGCTCAAGAATCTATCAGAATGTTTTGGTACGACTTGGAAAAGCTATGAAGCCTATTTAGTTATTTTCCTACGTTTACTGCTTAGTTGCTGTCCAACGCTAATTTTACAGTCCTGCTTATTTATTTATTTATAGTCTTTATTAGAAGGGAAAATGAACAAAAACATTAAGCTCAAAGAGAGATATGTTCTGTACCAGATTATAGCTAAATAACTCATTTCCATCTGCAGTCCCTGGCTACCTTAATTAAAGGGATACAAAAATCATGCAATAAAATTATGACAATAAAATCGTACCATAGCATGTAATCAAATTAAGAAAAGTCGTAATATTCCCTTTCAAGGACCCATACTTAACACACAAACTCCGTTTCCATATGAGTTGGGAAATTGTGTTAGATGTAAATATAAACAAAATACAATGATTTGCAAATCCTTTTCAACCCATATTCTGTTAAATATGCTACAAAGCCAACATATTTTATATTCAAACTGATAAACTTTTTTTTTTGCAAATAATCATTAACTTTAGAATTTGATGCCAGCAACACGTGACAAAGAAGTGGCAATAAATACTGATAAAGTCTAGGAATGCTCATCAAACACTTATTTGGAACATCCCACAGGTGTGCAGGCTAATTGGGAACAGGTGGGTGCCATGATTGGGTATAAAAACAGCTGCCCAAAAAATGCTCAGTCTTTCACAAGAAAGGATGGGGCGAGGTACACCCCTTTGTCCACAACTGCGTAAGCAAATAGTCAGACAGTTTAAAAACAAAGTTTCTCAAAGTGCAATTGCAAGAAATTTTGGGATTTCAACATCTGCGGTCCATAATATCATCAAAAGTTTCAGAGAATCTGGAGAAATCCCTCCACGTGAGCGGCATGGCTGGAAACCAACATTGAATGACCGTGACCTTCGATCCCTCTGACGGCACTGTATCAAAAACCGACATCAATCTCTAAAGGATATCACCACATGGGCTCAGGAACACGTCAGAAAACCCCTGTCACTAAATACAGTTTGTCGCTACATCTGTAAGTGCAAGTTAAAGCTCTACTATGCAGAGTGAAAGCCATTTATCAACAACATCCAGAAACGCCGCCGGCTTCTCTAGGCCCAAGATCATCTAAGATGGACTGATGAAAAGTGGAAAAGTGTTCTGTGGTCTGACGAGTCCACATTTCAAATTGTTTTTGGAAATATTCAACATCGTGTCCTCCGGACCAAAAGGGAAGCGAACCATCCAGACTATTATCGACGCAAAGTTCTAAAGCCAACATCTGTGATGGTAAGGGGGTGCATTAGTGCCCAAGGCATGGGTTCTTACACATCTGTAAAGGCCGCATTAATGCTGAAAGGTACATACAGGTTATGAAACAACTAATGCTGCCATCTAAGCGCCGTCTTTTTCATGGACGCCCCTGCTTATTTTAGCAAGACAATGCCAAGCCACATTCAGCACGTGTTACAACAGCTTGGCTTTGTAAAAAAAAGAGTGAGGGTACTCCCCTGGCCCGCCTCCAGTCCAGACATGTCTCCCATCGAAAATGTTTGGCGCATTATGTAGCATAAAATACGACAGCGGAGACCTCGGACTGTTGAACGACTGAAGCTCTACATAAAACAAGAATGGGAAAGAATTCCACTTTCAAAGCTTCAACAATTAGTTTCCTCAGTTCCCAAACGTTTATTGAGTGTTGTTAAAAGAAAAGGTGATGTAACACAGTGGTGAACATGCCCTTTCCCAATTACCTTGGCACGTGTTGCAGCCATGAATTTCATAGTTAATTATTATTTGCAAAAAAAAAGACGTTTATGAGTTTAAACATCAAATATCTTGTCTTTTTATTGCATTCAATTGAATATGGGTTGAAAAAATTTGCAAATCATTGTATTCCGTTCATATTTACATCCAACACAATTTCCCAACTCATATGGAAACGGGGTTTGTACAATACAACCACACCTCATTTATTTCATCACACAAAGACAATACATGCTCTTGTTCAAATCTGTCATCATTTGTAAAAACAACAATAATTTTAACACACACACACCTCACAATCTACAACAAAAATGCTGTCATGGATAAATATAATACACATTAAGTTGATCTGTCAAACATAGTGTGCCACCTTATTGACCGTGTGAGCAGCTTTGATTGCTCCAAAGCCACTTTTTGACTTCAATTGTGAATGAAGAGTAATCTGTTAGACTTTTCAAGTTTGTTGTGAGGTTGTTCCATTCCTTTATGGCTTTATATGCAAAGGCTGATTGTGCAAAAGATGTTTTACATCTGGGTACGCTACATTGCCCCCTGGTGGAGGTTCATGTGTTTCTTACGTTCTGTGTTCCTTGCACTCCTGCCTTGAGCACTGATTCCTCGCACCTGTTCACGATTAGCAGTTTAGTCCACTTAGGTTCTTTTGTTGGTTCATTGTCAATGTCACGGTGCGGTCATCACGGTGATAAGTTATTCTTCTTTTCCTATCTGAATGTTTGTGTCATGTGCACTCCCTAGCTGCACTTGCCTGCTTTTGGCATGAAAGAGACTTTTTACTTGCACGCCGTTGGCTGTCATTTGCATTCTGGGATCACAGCTACCGCTATCATGTGACCCAAATGTGACATGTGCTTTCTTCAAATTGTAGAGTGGTAATTGATTTTTGGCACCACCTCGGGGCTGAAATAATTAAAACATGGAGTCGTTCCTGGTTTAGTGTGCCTTCTATGGACAAATAACACACACAGTCGATTGAAGGATTCCTCGGTCGGAATCTTTATAAACTGTTCCAACAATTTAAAAAAAAATAAAAAATACTATCCATTCTTCATAGAGACACAAAGGCACATTAATCTATGTTTGGAATCAAAAAGTTGGTGCAGATTTTAGTTAAATGGAATCATACAAAAAGTGGGGTTGTACAGAAACCCATGTATAATATTTTACTTTAAAGTTAAAGACCTCCTGAAATGATATTTTCTTATTTAAACGGGGATAGCAGGTCCATTCTATGTGTCATACTTGATCATTTCGCGATATTGCCATATTTTTGCTGAAAGGATTTAGTAGAGAACATCCACGATAAAGTTCGCAACATTTGGTCGCTAATAAAAAAGCTTAGCCTGTACCGGAAGTAGCAGACGACGTGCGCGTGACGTCACGTGTTGTGGAGCTCCTCACATCTGAACATTGTTTACAATCATGGCCACCAGCAGCGAGAGCGATTCGGACCGAGAAAGCCACGATTTCCCCATTAATTTGAGCGAGGATTTGTGGATGAGGAAAGTGTGAGTGAAGGACTAGAAAAAAAGACTAGAGGGCAGTGGGAGCGACTCAGATGTTATTAGACATATTTACTAGGATAATTCTTGAAAATCCAATATCTGCTTATTGTGTTACTAGTGTTTTAGTGAGATTACATGGTCGTACCTGTACAACCTGAAGATCGGCCCCGCACCTTTCTTCAGCACCAGTCGACGGGTGGTGGCGATGCCCATCTCTGCCCTTCGCAAGGGACCCTCTTCGAAACACGATCTTTTGAAATGATTTCGCTTTGGACTGGACTCTCGCGGCTATGTTGAATCCATTATGGATTGAACTTTCACAGTATCATGTTAGACCCGCTCGACATCCATTGCTTTCGTCCTCTCCAAGGTTCTCATAGTCATCATTGGGTCATCATTGTCACCGACGTCCCACTGGGTGTGAGTTTTCCTTGCCCTTATGTGGGCCTACCGAGGATGTCGTAGTGGTTTGTGTTGTGGTTTGTGCAGCCCTTTGAGACACTAGTGATTTAGGGCCATATAAGTAAACATTGATTGATTGATTGATGATCGCTGCATAATACACTATACTTTGTGTGTGTGGTCCAATTCAACCGTGTTCGCTTGACATCTCTGTTCCATAGTAAAGCTTGACTGTCATCTTTCGGGAATGTAAACAATGAAACACCGGCTGTGTTCGTGTTGTTAAAGGCGGCCGCAGTACACCGCTTCCCACCTACAGCTTTCTTCTTTGATGTCTCCATTGTTCATTGAACAAATTGCAAAAGATTCAGCTACGCAGATGTCCAGAATACTGTGGAATTTCGCGATGAAAACAGACGACTTAATAGCTGGGAACAATGCTGGAACAAAATGTCTTCTACAATCCGTAACGTCACGCGCACGCGTCATGACGAGACGTTTCAGCAGGATATTTTGGCACAAAATTTAAAATTGCAATTTAGTAAGCTAACTTGGCATGTGTTGCAATGTTAATATTTCATCATTGATGTATAAGCTATCAGACTGCGTGGTGGGTAGTAGTGGGTTTCAGTAGGCCTTTAAAGTACCAATGATTGTCACACACACACAAGGTGTGGCAAAATTATTCTCTGCATTTGACCCATCGCCCTTGGTCACCCCCTGGGAGGTGAGGGGAGCAGTGAGCAGCAGCGGTGGCCACGCCCGGGAATCATTCTTGGTGATTTAACCCCCAATTCCAACCTTTGATGCTAAGTGCCAAGCAGGGAGGTAAGGGGTCCCATTTTTACAGTCTTTGGTATGACTCGACCGGGGTTTGAACTCACAACCTACCGATCTCAGGGCAGACACTCTAACCACGAGGCCACTGAGTAGGTAATACTCAGTTCATACCTAATTTGCATGAAATACAGTAGGACTTGTTGGAAAATGTGCATGCTCTCCGGCTGGATATAGGAAGTAAAGCGCTCACCTTAAATTCACCTTGTTGAAAGATGAATCATGGCGCCCTTACCACACTGATCGGTCGGAAAGAACTAAACCTGCGCTCCAGGCCTCTCCTAAGTTGTGCCTCTCATTTCCAGAGTGACAGACTGTTCACCCAGCAGTACATTTGGTGGGGGAATATAGAAATATTACAATCATGAGAAAGAAGACAGAAGCCTTAACTGTCTTCCACGTATTGCACCACACCAATCCTAAGCTGGAAATGACTTTCCAAAGATTCAGCCCCTGACACCAGTTTCACTTAAAAATATAAAAAGTCAGTCTATCAAAAGAAGGACACAGGGCGGGAAACACACAGGAGATTAGGGATTTTGGTTCGAAACCTCACACTGTAAAACAGAATCTGCACAATTTACGGATGTGGTTGCCAGGAATTCACTGTAAAAAAAACAGAAACAGTCCCGATGTATAGGATGTTGTGGTATGTTGATGTTGAATTTGATCATTTTACAGTTGATAACTTTTTTTGCTTATGGTAAATTACAATCCATTTCATCCATCCATTTTCTACCGCATATTTTTTTTATTTTAATAAATATATATATATATATATATATATATATATATATATATATATATATATATATATATATATACATATATATATATATATTTTTTTACAGCCCGGCCCCCGCCCAATTTTTTTTTAGCTGTAATTTTAAAGAATGTATCTATATATATATATATATATATATACATATATATATATATATATATATATATATATATATATATATATAGATACATTCTTTAAAATTACAACAACAGCAACAAATTATATATATATATATATATTTATATTATATATATATATATATATGTAGATATTTATTTATTTATGTATATATATATTTATACATATATATATATGTAGATATTTATTTATTTATGTATGTATATATTTATACATATATATATATATATATATATATATATATATATATATACATTCTTTTTTTTTATATTGTAATTTTGAACAATTCATCTATATATATATATATATATATCCATCCATCCATTTTCTACCGCTTATTCCCTTTCGGGGTCGCGGGGGGCGCTGGTGCCTATCTCAGCTACAATCGGGCGGAAGGCGGTGTACACCCTGGACAAGTCTCCACCTCATCACAGGGCCAACACAGATAGACAGACAACATTCACACTCACATATTCCTTGCACACTATATATATGTATATGAATATATATATATATATATATAGATATAGATATGTATTTTATTTATTTATTTTTTCTTGTGCACTAATCGCACCAGGCGAGATGATATAATGTTATCGATGGGAAAATGCCTTTTTAGACAATATGATTTGCCTGAGCGGCTATTAGGCCCCGAGAATAACAAGCGGTTGCCTTGTTGCCTTTTCATTAAGAAAAATAAACTAGTTTTTAGTATAAGTTTGCTGCTTTCAAGAAATGTAACGCCGAGCGCATATCATTATATCAAGATAATGCCACTGGCATTTACTTAATTTAAGAATATTTTTTCAACATATAGAGCAAAAAGTGCACTTGTTATTAGTGACAATAAACTCATTTTAAGGTATTTTTGGGTTCATTGAGGTTAACTAATTATACATTTTTTGGAAAGTCTTGACTCGCCGAATTTTCTTGTTCTATTGGCAGATCATTTTGCTTAATTCAAATAAAATACCCCTATTTTTTGTACATATATATTTTTTCCTGTTTTTGAACACTGACTTTTTGCTTTGTAATATATGAATATTGTTTTCAATATTGTTGTGCAGCACTTTGTTGTTTCTACGGTATATGCTATATAAATAAAGTGGATTGGATTGATTGGATTGTTTTTGAACACTGACTTTTTGCAGTGCAGTGGCTGCCCGGGAGAGCGTTACCTCTCCTGTCTGCCACCATTAATCACCATAATGTTATCAACCAGCATAGACCTCCATGACAAGATCACATCTTGTGTCAACCAGCAGAGGACATTAGGAGGGAATTACTCCACAAGTAGAAAACAAGAAATTGCTTCTACGGGAATTAAAGCTTTGGATTTTTTTTTTTTTTTAGCAAATGCTTTGCCCTCATTGCAAAATGTCAACAGGGTTGCTTTGCACCCCCTCGTCATGATGCCGTGTTTGGAATACTCGCTTTCCTGCAGGTTTGCCGAAAATACACACCGAGGTGTTGCAAGCCTCCCCGCGCCGCCGCTGAATAATTCAAGCGACATCCTCACCCCAGGGAGGCTGGCTAGGGCCGAAATACGACTGATTTGAGACTTGATATGGCGCACGTGTTCAGCCAGTGCAAGCAATCAGAACCCTGTGTCTTTTGGACGTCTTTTTAACACTCCTCAAAGGACACAAGTGAAGATGCTGTGCTAGAGTACTTGGTTTAAAACAGAAGTTTTTGACCTTGTGGCCAAAATAAAATATTAACATCATTGCGACGGTTGCTTGCTGTCGTCGTGCGGGTTCCATGGACCACTCAGGAAGGACATGCTCGCTTGAGCAGGTTTGAGTCTTGTATTTTTTCAAATAAAGCTTGTCTGCGGTCGTGTCGCTTTTCAGCTCCTTCTCTCCTGCTCGCTCCTCGCTCGCTTTCAGCCGCCCGCGTCGTCGCCGTCTTCGGCTCGCTCTCTGTCGCTCTACTCTTTGCTTCCGCTGCTCGTTGGCTGCTGCCGGCTCTCCTCCTCCTTCCCCGATTTCTCGTCCTTCTCCCCTTTTATACATCATGAGGAGATAACGTTGTCGAGACGTTGTATCTATCCGTTGTGGTGAAGAAAGAGCTGAGCCGGAAGGCAAAGCTCTCAATTTACCGGTCGATCTACGTTCCCATCCTCACCTATGGTCATGAGCTTTGGGTCTTGACCGAAAGGATAAGATCACGGGTACAAGCGGCCGAAATGAGTTTCCTCCGCCGGGTGGCTGGGCTCTCCCTTAGAGATAGGGTGAGAAGCTCTGCCATCCGGGAGGAGCTCAACGTAAAGCCGCTGCTCCTTCACATCGAGAGGAGCCAGATGAGGTGGTTCGGGCATCTGGTCAGGATGCCACCCGAACGCCTCCCTAGGGAGGTGTTTAGGGCACGTCCAGCTGGTAGGAGGCCACGGGGAAGACCCAGGACACATTGGGAAGACTATGTCTCCCGGCTGGCCTGGGAACGCCTCGGGATCCCCCGGGAAGAGCTAGACGAAGTGGCTGGAGAGAGGGAAGTCTGGGCTTCCCTGCTTAGGCTGCTGCCCCCGTGACCCGACCTCGGATAAGCGGAAGATGATGGATGGATGGATGGAAGGAGATAAGTTAATTGTGTCCCGGCACGCCCCGCCTCTCCGCTCAGCCGCATTCTCCGCCTCCTCGCCGCCATCTTGGGCCGGGCCCTAGCTTGCGCCGCCCCGCTGCTCGTTCGCCAGCTGCGCCTCCCCACAATCATATGATTTGGGGGCGGCTTGGCGCGGTTGGGAGAGTGGCCGTGCCAGCAACCGGAGGGTTCCTGGTTCATTCCCCACCTACTACCAACCTCGTCACGTCCATTGTGTCCTTGAGCAAGACACTTCACCCTTGCTCCTGATTAGGGTTAGGGCATTGCATGGCAGCTCCCGCCATCAGTGTGTGAATGGGTGAATGTGGAAATAGTGTCAAAGCGCTTTTGAGTACCTTGGAGGTAGAAAAGCGCTATACAAGTATAACCCGTTTAACACTGAATTAGTCATTTTACTCTTGATTTTAATCGTATTCGATATGTACACTCGCGATCAAAAGTTGACATACACTTGTAAAGAACATCATGTCATGGCTTTCTTGAGTTTCCAATGGTTTTTACAACTCTTATTTTTTTGGGAAAGAGTGATTGTAGCACATAAAACATTCTTGAAGTTTGGTTCTTTTATGAATTTATTATGAGTCTACTGAAAATGTGAGCAAATATGTTGGGTCAAAAGTATACATACAGCAATGTTAACATTTGGTTACATGTCCCTTGGCAATTTTCACTGCAATAAGGTGCTTTTGGTAGCCTTCCACAAGCTTCTGGGTGAATTTTTGACCACTCCTCTTGACAACATTTGTGCAGTTCAGCTAAATTTGTTGGTTTTCTGACATGGACTTGTTTCTTCAGCATTGTCCACATGTTTAAGTCAGGACTTTAGGAAGGCGATTCTAAAACCTTCATTCTAGCCTGATTTAGTCATTCCTTGGTTGGTTGGGGTGGGGGGCGTGGCTAAGACGGGAGGAGTATAATTCACCAACTCGAGTAATTCATATATATATATATATATATATATATATATATATATATATATATGTATGAAATACTTGACTTTCAGTGAATTATAGCTATATATATTTATTTTTTTATATATACAAATGAAATAAATAGTTGAATTTCCGACAGCACCTATCAAATACACAGTAATAACAACACAGTTGTTCTACTAACTGTACTGTGCTTGCTGGTTACTAAAAAAAAAAAAATAACACTTACCTTTCACTATTTGAGTAACTTTTGTTCTGCCATTTGCCTATTAGCGAGCGATCTCCGAATCCGGGAACATATATCACGGATTTGTTATAGACATCCGCAAATGAGAACGGGATGTTGCTTCCAGCTACTGTATCAGCATAGCCAGCATAAGTTACACCATTGGGTCTTCATTTTGCGAGGTGGCCCATAATACTGGGTTGTGAACGATGCTGCGCTGCGGACGCTTTGTGCTTCGCTGACCGTTCATGGCTGAGTATATCCGTTCGGCCGCCGTGTTTAATGGAGAAGTGTGTTCTACAAAATTTAAAGGCAACATACCACTTCCACTTCGAAATCTCCTGGATAAACTGAAATTCTTGTTTCCAATCGTTCTGGAACTTGCAAGCGTATTTCTGCATTTTGCTCGTCGACGGTGTAATATATTGGGTTGGAGTCAATAACCAGTTACGTCTCTTTACTGTGGGCTTCAGAACAGACTCTCTAATGCATGTTCCTTGACTGCACTTAAATGTAGAATACATGTAGAATATATTTACATTCTATTCTATTCTATGTACAGTAGATGGCAGTATTGCCCTGTTTAAGAGGGTCACAACATTGCTGAGTCAGGTTCTCATGGAGCTGGAGGAGGCGTGGCCTCCAGCTCCGCCTGAATTTCGGGAGATTTTCGTGAGAAAATTTGTCCCGGGAGGTTTTCGGGAGAGGAGCTGATTTTCAGGAGTCTCCCGGAAAATCCGGGAGGGTTGGCAAGTATGGCACAGCTTTATATTATATTATGTAGCTTTATTTTATATTAGGTATGCACATGCATGTACATTGCTGCATATTAATGATTATATAATTGGATTGTAATTTTTCCTCTTTTTTCTTATTTGTTTAGACCACAAACAAACACACATTCTCATCTAGCTTTCAGCAATAAAGATGATTAAAGGATTCTGTCCATCGTCTCCCAACTCTGAAAGAACTACTATCCCTTTCTTACAATTGGCATCAACCATCCGTCTCGATCCAAATGAAATTTTGATCCAGATTTTGTGTGATCGGGTCAGAATATTCCGAATGGTGTGTTTACAGAAATCATTTTTATTCCTATTAGGCTTTTAATCCGATTAAATTTGTCCGTGTGCACGTAGCTAAAGTCCTATAGCTGAAGTCCTGTTTGTCTTCTTTGGATTAAATCATCAGCGCCTCTGCTGGTTGCAGACAAGTAGTGCACTTCAATTGATAATCTATTGACATACTGTATTTTTTGGACTATTAGGTGCACTTAAAATCCTTTCATTTTCTCAAAAATCGACAGTGCGCCTTATAACCTGGTGCGCCTAATGTACGGAATAATTCTGGTTGTGCTTACCGACCTCGAAGCAATTTTAAATTAGTGCATGGTGTAATGATAAATGTGAGCAGTAGATGGCATTCACACATAAGAGATACATGTAGCCTGCACTATGACGCCAGTAAACAACACCAAAAATGTAATCCATACATCCATTTCTACCGCTTGTCCCTCTCGGGGTCGCGGGGGGTTGCTGGAGCCTATCTCAGCTGCATTCGGGCGGAAGGCAGCGTGCACCCTGGACAAGCCGCCACCTCATCACAGCAAAACTTTAATTGTTCCTTTGAAAATAAAGAACATTACTCACGGCGCTCCAAAATCTGTCAAAATGTTTTAGTACGTCTTTGTAGCCGCACCGCTTGATTGATTGTCGGCCCATTACGGCTACGGTAGTCAGAGATACGAGTATTACTAAGGTGTGTGTATAAGGACCAGAAAAATGGCACCTATTACGTGGCGTTTTGTGTCACAAAATTATGCAAAAACCAATTTTTTTTTACCTTCTGGTACCTGCTGATGTGTATTTGAGATCTGCATAAGTCCTGAAAAGTCGTTATATGACCCCCTTTTAATGTGCTTTATAATACAGTGCGCATTTTGTATGAAAAAAAGACCTGAATAGACCCTGTCAGGTTCAAACACTGATGACATCTATTAAACAGACGAGAAGCAAGGAATCACGCAGAGACAAAAATTTGGTTCAATGAGGAGACACGTGCTTTAGGCTGTATTCTAGTTACAAATCCAAACCATGCTCTAAAAGTCCAGCCTTTCCTGTATTTATTTGCGAGGTCACTGTTTACATCACCGAAGCTGTCGTTGAGGAAAGGGGGTAATCTCGACAACTCCAGTTAGACACAATATATGATTATGCGAAAATGCAAATGTGTTGACGCTGGTGATATCGCCTTGTCTCTGCTCTGTCTGCGTCACTGCGGTGTTCGGCCTTGGCAGTCAGCAGGCCGTTCCTGGGCAGAGACACTGATACCAGACTGGATTGCCAGCTTTGCACAGACAAAGAAAAATACAACTTCAGCACAATTGATAATAACTATAGCAACAGCCCTTAAGCATAAGAGTTGGGTGATTATATATACAGAATTATTCTAACAGACCCTCTCATTGGTAGTGCACCCTGCGGTCCAGAAAATACGCTATTTCTGTTTCCTTCTGTTCTGTTTTTTTTTCTGTTTCCCATTTTTCTTTTGCTCTATAACCATTTATTGATTTGTTTTGTTTTAACCATCCCATCTTCCCAGATGGCTGTCTCAGACTCCCGGACACCAGCGATCAATAGTGAAAGTGGGGTTGCAGCCAATGATCCTGAAAATGAAGTTGACAGTGCTCATCCATAGAATTCAATCAATCAATCAATGTTTATTTATATAGCCCCAAAATCACAAATGTCTCAAAGGACTGCACAAATCATTACGACTACAACATCCTCGGAAGAACCCACAAAAGGGCAAGGAAAACTCACACCCAGTGGGCAGGGAGAATTCACATTCAGTGGGACGCCAGCGACAATGCTGACTATGAGAAACCTTGGAGAGGACCTCAGATGTGGGCAACCCCCCCCCCCTCTAGGGGGGGGGTTGCCCCTAGTAAGTCCATATAGGGAACTTACTATATATATCCCGCAGCTCCTCACCAGCGTGAAAATATAATGACTCGGAGTGTAATATTGCTTTTTTTTATATAAAAGTAATTTTTCTGTACGGTGGAGCACTGGCCTCATTGAAAAAAGGAAAGTAACACATGTACTGTAGTGCAGTCCAGCCTTTGGATAGCGGTAGTCATGACTAGCGATCTTGCCAAGGAGAAGTCAGAACATGAATACCTTTTTTGTGCCATTAACTGGGAACTGAGGAGACCAATTTTTGAAGCTTTTGAGGTGGAATTCTTTCCCATTCTTGCTTGATGTACAGCTTAAGTTTTTCAACAGTCCGGGGTCTCCGTTGTGGTGTTTTAGGCTTTACAATGTGACGCACATTTTCAATGGGAGACAGGTATAGACTACAGGCAGGCCAGTCTAGTACCTGTACTCTTTTACTATAAAGCCATGCTGTTGTAACACATTGTCTTGCTGAAATAAGCAGGGGCGTCCATAACAACGTTGCTTGGATGCCAACATATGTTGCTCCAAAACATGTATGTACCTTTCAGCATGAATGTTGCCTTCACAGATGCATAAGTTACCCATGTCTTGGGCACTAATATACCCCATACCATCACAGATGTTGGCTTTTGAACTTTGCGTCTATAACAACGCGGGTGGTCCTTTTCCTCTTTGTTCCAGACGACACACTGTCCACAGTTTCCAAAAACAATTTGAAATGTGGACTCCTCAGACCACAGAACACTTTTCCAATTTGCATCCGTCCATCTTAGATGAGCTCGGGCCCAGCGAAGCCAGCTGCATTTCTGGGTGTTGTTGATAAATGCCTTTGGTGTTGCATAGTAGAGTTTTAACTTGCACTTACAGATGTTGCGATGAACTGTAGTTACTGAAAGTGGTTTTCTGAAGTGTTTCTGAGCCCATGTGGTGATATCCTTTACACACTGATGTCACTTTTTGATGTTGGTTGAAAGGTCACGGGCATTCAATGTTGGTTTTCAACCTAGCTGCTCATGTGAAGTGATTTCTTCAGATTCTCTGAACCTTTTGATGATATTACGGACCTCACAATAGCTGGTTGAGAAATGTTTTTCTTAAACAATTTGCTCAGGCATTTGTTCACAAAGCGGTGACCCTCGCCCCGTCCTTGTTTGTGAATGACTGAGCATTCCATGGAAGCTGCTTTTATACCCTAATCATGGCCCCCGCCTGTTCCCAATTAGCCTGTCCACCTGTGTGATGTTCCAAATAAGTCTTTGATGAGCACTCCTCGACTTTCTCAGTCTTTTTTGCCACTTGTGACAGCTTTTTTGAGACATGTTGCAGGCATCATATTACAAATGAGCTCATATTTGTCCAAAATAACAAGGTTTTCCAGTTTGACCGTTAAGTATGTTGTCTTTGCGGTCTATTAAATCGAATATAGGTTGAAAAGGATTTGCAAATCCTTGTGTTCTGTTTTTATTTGCCATTTTTGATTCACACAACGTGCCAACTTCACTGGTTTTGGGGTTTGTAGAATTCCAGTGTCAGATGTGATGCTTATTGATTTGGTGTAAGTCACAACAGCATCTCTAATGGTGTTTGGATGGCATCCTACTGATGCAAAAACCATGCCAGGCGCTTCTGGGCAAGATCCGAGGAAGCTACCGTGAAGGAAATAGCAGTACATTTTTAATGGCAGCCTTGGTTGCACGTTTTTCAGTTTATAAGCTGGCAAGGCTACATGCTTGGACTCAAGTGAGCGCCATTTATAACCTGCAAGTAAAGATGCATGGTAATGAGGCAGCTCCATCAGGTGCATGAATAAACACAAGCAAAGGGGAGAAGGAGGAGGGGGGAAAAAAACCTCTCACCCAACTAGTTGTGGGCTCGTGGTTGCTTTATTTAGCCTGTGCATGTTGGCTGCTCGTGCACAAAATGAAAGCCATCTGCAAACCATTTGGAGCTATGCGTAAAAAAATAATACAAGTTTGGCCTTCCGATTTGCATAAACAAGCAGGCATCCATTTTCTGCATCTTGCTCTTCTCGCTGGGAGTGTGATGTCCACTAGAGGGCACTGTTGACAACTTCCCTGCGTTCATTCATTCCAACAAATGTTTCTTCTTCTCTTTTCCAGGGCCAAAGTATTCAGGGGAAAGAAGGTTCTCATGGAGTACGACGTCAAAGTGGAGCAGGTATTATATTGGTTTTATGTTGTATTTGTTTCCATCCATCCATGCGTATTCTACCGCTTATTCCCTTTGTGGTCGCGGGGGGGGGGCGCTGGTGCCTATCTCAGCTACAATCGGGCGGAAGGCCGCGTACACCTCATCGCAGGGCCAACACAGATAGACGGTGTGAATGAATAAACCTAGTGTCACGCCCAAGATATGTTTTGTTTTGGTCATGTTATGTTTTGTTTTTGTGCTTGCGTTTGCACTTCCTTTCTTTCTTGGTTTCCATAGTAACTCATTAGTTTCCACCTTGTCTCCAAGTCACGCCCCGGTCCTCAGTTCTCACAACTGCTAATCATTATTATAGTCATTATTTAAGCCATTCTGTTTCTGTCTTCGTCCTGGCAACTTTACCTTACCTACCGATGTACCCACATCATACTTTCATGCCTTGCCAGACTGTTTATTATTCTGTCCATGCCACGTAAATTTTTGGTTCGTTATTCATGCCACAGCGCAAGTGTTTTTGTTTCACGTTTATAGTTTACAGCCTAAGTATTTGTTCTCTGCCATTGTGCGCGCCCTTTGTTTGCCTTTTTGTAGTTTGTTTGTGTTAGTGTTAATAAATCAAGATGTACTTACATTCACGTCTTGAATTCTCCCTGCCCACTGGGTGTGAGTTTTCCTTGCCCTTATGTGGGTTCTTCCGAGGATGTCGTAGTCGTAATGGTTTGTACAGTCCTTTGAGACATTTGTGATTTAGGGCTATATAAATAAACATTGATTGATGATTGATTGACGTCTGGCTCGTCCTAAATATCATCTGCGTCGAAGAAACAATCCAAACCCAAGTCCATGTGTGACACCCAGGCTTTTAGCTCGGTCGCCAGCACACTTGTCTCTCATGCCGAAGTACCAGAAAAAAGCAGGGACTGAGGCGGGTGGCATGAAGCGTGTGCCATGTTAAGGATAAGCAGAGATAAACGACAAAAAAAATAACGGGGACTCAAATGAAAGTAAAGTTGATCAGAATAAATAGAATAGAAAAAAGAATAAAAATAAGTTAAGATATTAAGTCGAGCTAATTTTTTATTTTTTTAAAGCGAATACAACGTAGTTAAAGGTATTTGAAAATGTCATTTTTGTATTTAAATAAAGAAATAATACAATGTCAATTTTTTTTTTAAAGAAAATAATTATATTTTAGAAAAATAAGGATGATCACTTTTTGGCAGTTTTGGGTCCATGAACCTTTCATCTATTCTATTTTTAATTCTTAAATATCAAATCAAAAAACAAATTTCGGACTCTTTTTTTCTATTTTCATTTCTGAATCAAACTATTTAATGACACTTTTATAAAACGACAATAGGACGCCCGCTGAACAAAGATGTTACCGTTATGCTTAAAACATGCTGAACGCAAAGGAAAAGCCAAAATACTGCTTCAAGTTCAATTTCTCATCAGAAACATGCATTTTTGCGTTTTGTATGAACATTTTTTTTCGATTTTTGTGTTTATTTGGAAATCCATAAAAGGAAAAAAAGCACAAAAATTGCATTATTTTAATGAAAATCAGCGATTTTTTTGTTTGTTATAAATATCTGCCATATATAATAAAAATCAAAAAACGGCCTTAATTTTTTTTTTTTTTTATTTGTGTTTCAGAATTGGAAATAGAGTGAACGGAAGTTTCCCCGGCCTGTTTTGCACTGACTTTTTTCCTGTACAACACTAAAAAAAAAGCTGCAAATTAAAAACTGCAATTTTTATTTGTCTTTATTTTACCACTACTCATAATAATAAGTATTATAATATGAATATAATATTATTCATACAGTTATATTTGTCTTGTAAAAACAGAATACTGTATTGCAGAACAACTTAAAAATTTTATTATTTGACATTTATTTGCACAAAAAGATATTACAGTACTTAAACTGGCAAAAATCATTACATTTGAATACAAATAAAATACATAAGGTAATTTATGCAAATTTAAAACTATATCACAATATCACATACTGCTATCAATGCAGTATTACGGTTAGTTTCATGTTACTTTACTGCTAATTATATAACACATGGTAACGCTATGATTTTATACTGCTTTTTCTCTATACTACAATGGATACTTTCTAATATTGCTATGATTGCAGACGTAGCGTAATATGTGCAAAATAATTTCTTCATTCTCCTCCCAGGCTGAGTTCTCTGACATCAACCTCATCTCGCATTCAAATGGAACTTGCAGCGTGGACATGCAGGTCTTCAAGGGCGGGGCCAAAGCCATCAGGTTAGTACCACATAAACCATCCATCCATCCATTCATCTTCTTTCGCTTATTTGAGGTTGGGTTGCGGGGGCAGCAGCTTAAGCAGGGAAGCCCAGACTTCTTTCTCCCCAGCCACTTCATCCAGCTCTTCCCGGGGAATCCCGAGGCGTTCCCAGGCCAGCCGGGAGACATAGTCTTCCCAACGTGTCCTGGGTCTTCCCCATGGCCTCCTACTGGTTGGACGTGCCCTAAACACTCTCCTGGGGAGACATTCGGGTGGCATCCTGACCAGATGCCCGAACCACCTCATCTAGCTCCTCTCGATGTGGAGGAACAGGGGCTTTAGTTTGAGACCCCCTCGGATGGCAGAGCTTCTCACCCTATCTCTAAGGGAGAGACCGGCTACCCGGCGGAGGAAACTAATTTTGGCCGCTTGTACCCGTGATCTTGTCCTTTCGGTCATAACCCAGAGCTCATGACCCTAGGTTTACATGCCCCTAAAGCTGACCAACACGCCGGACTGTAGTCAGCTGGAGGCGTGTCTTAATGAAATTAAACAATGGATGTCCGCTAACTTTTTGCAACTTAATGCCAAAAAAACGGAAATGCTGATTATCGGTCCTGCTAGACACCGACCTCTATTTAATAATACAACTTTAACATTTGACAACCAAATAATAAAACAAGGTGACTCTGTAAAAAATCTGGGTATTATCTTCGACCCAACTCTCTCCTTTGAGTCACACATTAAAAGCGTTACTAAAACGGCCTTCTTTCATCTCCGTAATATCGCTAAAATTCGCTCCATTTTGTCCACTAAAGACGCCGAGATCATTATCCATGCGTTTGTTACGTCTCGTCTCGATTACTGTAACGTATTATTTTCGGGTCTCCCCATGTCTAGCATTAAAAGATTACAGTTGGTACAAAATGCGGCTGCTAGACTTTTGACAAGAACAAGAAAGTTTGATCATATTACGCCTGTACTGGCTCACCTGCACTGGCTTCCTGTGCACTTAAGATGTGACTTTAAGGTTTTACTACTTACGTATAAAATACTACACGGTCTAGCTCCAGCCTATCTTGCCGATTGTATTGTATCGTATGTCCCGGCAAGAAATCTGCGTTCAAAAGACTCCGGCTTATTAGTGATTCCTAGAGCTCAAAAAAAGTCTGCGGGCTATAGAGCGTTTTCCGTTCGGGCTCCAGTACTCTGGAATGCCCTCCCGGTAACAGTTCGAGATGCTACCTCAGTAGAAGCATTTAAGTCTCATCTTAAAACTCATCTGTATACTCTAGCCTTTAAATAGACCTCCTTTTTAGACCAGTTGATCTGCCGCTTCTTTTCTTTCTCCTATGTCCCCCCCTCCCTTGTGGAGGGGGTCCGGTCCGATGACCATGGATGAAGTACTGACTGTCCAGAGTCGAGACCCAGGATGGACCGCTCGTCGGGACCCAGGATGGACCGCTCGCCTGTATCGGTTGGGGACATCTCTACGCTGCTGATCCGCTTGAGATGGTTTCCTGTGGACGGGACTCTCACTGCTGTCTTGGAGCCACTATGGATTGAACTTTCACAGTATCATGTTAGACCCGCTCGACATCCATTGCTTTCGGTCCCCTAGAGGGGGGGGGTTGCCCACATCTGAGGTCCTCTCCAAGGTTTCTCATAGTCAGCATTGTCACTGGCGTCCCACTGAATGTGAATTCTCCCTGCCCACTGGGTATGAGTTTTCCTTGCCCTTTTGTGGGTTCTTCCGAGGATGTTGTAGTCGTAATGATTTGTGCAGTCCTTTGAGACATTTGTGATTTGGGGCTATATAAATAAACATTGATTGATTGATTGAGTGAGGATGGGAACGTAGATCGATCGGTAAATTGAGAGCTTTGCATTTCGGCTCAGCTCCTTCTTCACCACAACGGATCGATATAGCGTCCGCATTACTGGAGACGCCGCACCGATCCGCCAGTCGACCTCACGATCCACTCTTCCCTCACTTGTGAACCAGACTCCTAGGTACTTGAACTCCTCCACTTGGGGCAGGGTCTCCTCCCCAACCCGGAGATGGCACTCCACCCTTTTCCGGGCTAGAACCATGGACTTGGACTTGGAGATGCTGATTCTCATCCCAGCCGCTTCACACTCGGCTGCGAACCGATCCAGTGAGAGCTGAAGATCCTGGCCAGATGAAGCCATCAGGACTACATCATCTGCAAAAAGCAGAGACCTAATCCTGCAGCCACCAAACTGGGTCCTCTCAACGCCTTGACTGCGCGTCAAAATTCTGTCCATAAAAATTATGAACAGAATCGGTGACAAAGGGCAGCCTTGGCGGAGTCCAACCCTCACTGAAAATGTGTCCGACTTACTGCCGGCAATGCGGACCAAGCTCTGACATTGATCGTAGAGGGAGGGGACAGCCACAATCAGACAGTCCGATACTACATACTCTCTGAGCACTCCCCACAGTACTTCCAGAGGGACACGGTCAAATGCCTTCTCCAAGTCCACAAAGCACATGTAGACTGGTTGGGCAAACTCCCATGCACCCTTAAGGACCCTGCTGAGAGTATAAAGCTGGTCTACAGTTCCACGACCAGGACGAAAACCACACTGTTCCTCCTGAATCTGAAGTTCGACTATCCGGCGTAGCCTCCTCTCCAGTACACCTGAATAAACCTTACCGGGAAGGCTAAGGAGTGTGATCCCACGATAGTTGGAACACAGCCTCTGGTTCCCCTTCTTATAGAAAGGAACCACCACCCCGGTCTGCCAATCCAGAGGTACCGCCCCCGATGTCCACGCGATGCTGCAGAGTCTTGTCAACCAAGACAGCCCCACAGCATCCAGAGCCTTAAGGAACTCCGGCGGATCTCGTCCACCCCCGGGGCCTTGCCACCGAGGAGCTTTTTAACTACCTCAGCAACCTCAGCCCCAGAAATAACCGAGTCCACCACAGACTCCCCAGGCACTGCTTCCTCATAGGAAGACGAGTTGGTAGGATTGAGGAGGTCTTCGGAGTAAATATAATCGTAGTAAACCACTACGATTATATTTCACTTTTGCCAGATTACTGTGTGACGCAACCTCTCAATGAAGAAAGAGTATTGCCAACCATAAACGTTTCATCACATCTGGTGTGTATAAACGGAACTAAAGCAGGTCTTTACATCCCACTGCCCGTAAGTACCAGTATGATAAGCAACATAACACTTTACTGTTATTATGTTTGATCACTTCTTGGTATGCACGCACAAACACACACTCAATACGAGGAATGAAGGAGTAGAAAGCAGTCAGGGGAAGCTTTACTGGAGAAGAGATGATTATATCCAGGCCTCAACAGCAACGGCAGTCAAATTTAATCATTCCCCGAACAGATACAACTGCATGGTGTAACTCTCTCAAAATCAGTTTAAATCTTATTTCAACACTAAATTGGATTATACGTACAGCAACTCAAAATGATTCATCTCAAGCAACTTTTATTTAATTTCTGGCAAGGTTCTTAAAGCCAAAAATGACTCATTTCTTGGGAAGTTTATTTAGTACAAAATATTTTTTTTTGGTACAATGAATTTGTGTAACGAAATATTTTACGTTTGGATTTTCTGAACTGAAATTATGCTGACGATTTCATTGAATAAAAAAATGTCAGCAAAATTCAGTGTGTAAAAACTCAGACTGAAGCAAACTATCTTATCTCAGAACCATCCAATGAGGTGCTTCAGCCTTAATTTACCGGGAGTGGGTTTTGAGTTTTGATACCAGCGGGTCCTGGGAGTTCGACCTGCAGCTCCAATTGGCCGCCTCGACAATAGAGGTACGGAACAGGGTCCACTAGGACTCAATGTCCAGCGCCTCCCCTCCTTGCATGTTCGAAGTTCCTCCGAATGTGGGAATTGAAAACTCTTTCTGACTGGAGACTCTGCCAGACATTCCCAGCCGACCTTCACAATGCGTTTGGGCCTGCCATGTCTGTCCGGCATCCTCCCCCTACCATCGGAGCCAACTCACAACCAGTTGGTGATCGGTAGAAAGCTCCGCCCCTCCCTTAACCCGAGTGTCCAAAACGTGAGACCGCAAATCTGATGACACAACTACCAAGTCGATAATTAAACTGGGGTCTAGGGTGCCCTGGTGCCAAGTGCACATATGGACCCCTTTATGTTTGAACATGGTGTTTGTTATGGACAATCTGTGACGAGCACAAAAGTCCAATAACAAAACACCACTCTGGTTCAGATCCGGGCGGCCATTCTTCCCAATCACGCCTCTCCAGGTTTCACTGTCATTGCCAATGTTAGCATTGAAGTCATCCAGCAGAACAAGAGAATCAGCTGAGGGAGCACTCTTCAGTACTCCCTCGATGGAATCCAAAAAGAGAGGGTACTCTGAGCTGCTGTTTGGTGCATAAGCACAAACAGTCAGGATCCGTCCACCCACCCGAAGGCAGAGGGAACCTATCCTCTCGTCTACGGGGTTAAACTTCAACGTACAGACTCTGAGCCGAGGGGCAACAAGAGTTGCCATCCCAGCCAATCGCCTCTCACTGCTTGCAACGCCAGAGTGGAATAGAGTCCAGCCCCTCTCGAGAGGACTGGTTCCAGGGCCCTTGCTGTGCGTCGAAGTCCGACTACATCGAGCCGGAACTTCTCCACCTCGCACCCCAGCTCAGGCTACTTTCCCCCCAGCAAGGTGACATTCCACTTTCCAAAAGGTAGCTTCTGTGGCCATGAATCGGACCGCCAAAGGGCAAGCCTTCAGCTGCCACCCAGCTCACACTGCACCCGACTTCTATGCCACGTCCTATGAGTGTTGAGCCCATTGGAGGGCGGAACAATATTACCTTTTTCGGTAAACCATCGAGCCAGAGGGGGGTCCCAGTCACCTGCGTCCGGGTGAGGCACATATAGGTCCTTGAATCTGTCTTTCTATAGAGGTCTTTTAGCTGCTCTTTGTCTGGGCACTCACCTAGGACCTGTTTGTTCTGGGAAACCCTACGAAGGGGGCATAGAAGCCCTCGGACAACATAGCTCCTTGGATCATTGGGACACGCAAACTTGGGGTGGCAGCTAAGAGAGAAGACTAAACAGGTCAAAGCAAACTTGATTCATGTTGCACTTTTCATACACAGGCAATACTAAGCGACAAAACAGTTTTTTTTTTTTACAAATAAACACAATTATAGTTAAGGTAACCAGTATGGGTGTGCGGAAAAATCGATTCGAATTTGAATCGTGATTCTCACGTTGTGCGAATCCGAATTGATTCCCTTTTTTTTTTTAAATCGATTTTTTTATTTTTTTTATTTTTAATTTTTTTTATCAATCCAACAAAACAATACATAGCAATACCATAATAATGCAATCCTATTCCAAACCCAAACCTGACCCAGCAACACTGAGAACTGCAATAAACAGAGCAATTGAGAGTAGACACAAACACGACACAAAACAAACCAAAAGTAGTGAAACAAAAAATAATTTTATCAACAACAGTATCAATATTAGTTATAATTTCAGCATAGCAGTGATTAAAAATCCCTCATTGAGATTATCATTAGACATTTATAAAAATAAAAATAAAAGAACAATAGTATCACAGTGGCTTACACTTGCATCGCATCTCATAAGCTTGACAAGACACTGTGTCCAATGTTTTCACAAAGATAAAATAAGTCATATTTTTGGTTTGTTTAATAGTTAAAACAAATTTACATTATTGCAATCAGTTGATAAAACATTGTCCTTTACAATTATAAAAGCTTTTTACAAAAATCTACTACCCTGCTAGCATGTCAGCAGACTGGGGTAGATCCTGCTGAAATTGAATGAATAGGGAATCCTTTTAAATTGGGAAAAAAATCGTTTTTGAATCTAAAATCATGTTGAATTAAAAAAAAAATTGATTTTGAATCGAATCGTGACCCCAAGAATCGATATTGAATCGAATCGTGGGACACCCAAAGATTCGCAGCCCTAGTAACCGGTGCTGTGATTCTAAAAAACATGGGTCACTTAACTTTTTTTTTACAACAATGCAAGCATTCTTTGTGAAGAAGAACACCCACCAAATCAGAAAAATAATTTAATAAAAACATGTCCTCCATTTGAAAAATGAAAAAATCCCAATTCAGAGAAAATGTGCAGCTGCGCTACCCATACATTAATAGACATTAATTCATGAAATAATATCAAAGCCGCCGAATGGTTTCTCTACAAACTGGACGGGCAAGGGTCTGCCTTTCTCACTGGGTCTTATGCAGACATCTTTGATGCTGTCAACTCCCACCTCTCGGATCCGTCACTCAAATAAGTCTGCGTGCAAAATAAACAACAATGTCCTCAATCCTATTGTTACTTGATCCCAGGAGCATTCCCACCAGCTCTATGAAAACAAGCCCAAGCGGACTTGGCAACACTGCAGCCTGAAGGCGACGCCACATGAGTCTGCTCTTCAAAGTAAATGCTGTATATCATATACAGTCCGGGTCAAAAGTTGACATACACTTGTAAAGAACAACATTTCATGGCTGTCTTGAGTTTCCAATAACTTCTACAACTCTTATTTGTTTGTGATAGAGTGATTGGAGCACTTACTTCTTGGTCACTGTGGAAGCTCTTCTTCCCGTGGGTCCTCCAGACCACCAAGCATTGCCACGAGCGCACGTTTCATGGTTACAATATTGTTTATTTTGTCCAAATGTCTGCAAAATGCTTTTTCAGCAATTGTCTTTTTTCTCTCGGGCAGACTCGCTTTCGCTCTCCCTCCAGCTCCAGCAACCTCTGTGCTCCCGGTTTGCTGCTAATACAGAGTGACAGGTGATTAGATAACAAGGCCCAGGTGGGCCTTCTACGCACCTGTCGCTGACTTCGAGGCTGGTCTTGGCACGCCCTGCTTCGCTGCATGCCCGCAGGCCACTCCCCCCCTCCACAGTCACAAAAAACATTCATGAAGTTTGGTTCTTTTATGAATTTATTATGGGTCTACTGAAAATGTGACTGCTGGGTCAAAAGTATACATACAGCAGTGACATGCGGTGAACTAAACACCAGGTGAGCCATACATACTTTTTTTACTTCTTTTTTTTTTATTATTAATATGTGCAGCTCTAGTCATTGTTGATTTAGGTTGCACATTAGAGTTACAGGAAAAAAAAGGGAGTTATTCGCTTTCATAAAAACATTATCGTAATGATATTATGATATGATGAATGGGTCCAAAAACCATATGATAAAGTTGTTATTAAATAGTTTTTGGTCCCATTTGCTTTTAACAAAATAAATCAAGTATTGTGAGTGTATCTTACCTTTCTGTATTTGTATCTGAAGCAGCAATAGCTATCCTCCATGAAAAGGTACTTTGTACGATCGCATTATTATTGTCTTAAAGTCCAGTTTAGAGAAGTATTTAATCTTGGATACAGTATGTAATACTCCAAATTGTCAAAAACATTCATTTAATTAAATTTCATTCCAAGAAATGAAACAATATTTTTGCATCTGACAAAAAACACCCACAAACACTGGCTTACTCTAATAAAAATGCCATGTTTGTTATAAATACATTTTTTTTTTAAAAAGAACAGAAAAAAATTCTGGGTTCCGCTGGAGAGACCTGTGTCTGCTACTTTGAGCGCCCCCACTTCTCCCAATGTGACGGGTCAGAGTACTGCTGAGGCATTGAACTGCAAGTTGACAATATATCGCCCCCTACCTTGAGGCAGAGGTACTTGCTGCCTCAAGACCTGCCTTTTTCACGTGGCAACAAGCATGCACCCCCTCGCAGGCACACGCCCAATAGTCACTGTGGTTAGCCATGGAGGCACCGCCTGTGTCTGCCTCACTTCTAATCTGCTGCATTGTTTTAATCAGGAAACATGGAATTTCCGCGATTTTGACCATGAAAATTATCAAAATATACAGGAACCACACCAAACTCACATAGAAAGCATAAACCAACAGAGAAATATTAAAATGTATATTATTTTATTACTTAATTTTGGAACATCTCATGGTTAAGCCACATGGAGGCAGGTGAGGCACTGCCTCACTTGCCTCCCCTGACAGCACGTCACTGACATACAGCAATGTTAATATTTGCTTACATGTACTTTGGCAAGTTTCACTGCAATAAGGCGCTTTTGGTAGCCATCCACAAGCTTCTGGTTGAATTTTTGACCACTTCTCTTGACAAAACTGGTGCAGTTCAGCTTATTTTGTTGTTTTTCTGACATGGAGTTCTCAACGGGGTTTAAGTCAGGACTTTGGGAAGGTCATTCCTAAAACTTTAATTCTAGCCTGATTTAGCCATTCCTTTACCGCTTTTGACGTGTGTTTGGGGTCATTGTCCTGCTAGAACACCCAACTGCGCCCAAGCCCCTACCAATTTTGTCAAGAGGAGTGGTCAAAAATTCAACCAGAAGCTTGTGGATGGCTACCAATAGCACCTTATTGCAGTGAAACTTGCCAAGGGACATGTAACCAAATATTAACATTGCTGTATGTATACTTTTGACCGAGCAGATGTGCTCACATTTTCAGTAGACCCATAATAAATTCAGAAAAGAACCTTAATGAATATTTTTTTTGTGACCAAAAGTATTTAGTCAGCCACCGATTGTGCAAGTTCTCCCAATTAAAATGATGACAGAGGTCTGTAATTTTCATCATAGGTACACTTCAACTGTGAGAGACAGAATGTGAAAAAAAAATCCAGGAATTCACATTGTAGGAATTTTAAATAATTTATTTTCAAATTATGGTGGAAAATAAGTATTTGGTCAACCATTCAAAGCTCTCACTGATGGAAGGAGGTTTTGGCTCAAAACCTCACGATACACGGCCCCATTCATTATTTCCTTAACACGGATCAATCGTCCTGTCCCCTTAGCAGAAAAACTGCCCCAAAGCATGATGTTTCCACCCCCATGCTTCACATTAGGTATGGTGTTCTTGGGATGCAACTCGGTATTCTTCTTCCTCCAAACACGACGAATTGAGTTTATACCAAAAAGTTCAATTTTGGTTTCATCTGACCACATGACATTCTCCAAATCCTCTGCCGTATCATCTATGTATCCATTTTGGTACAAACTCAATCCCAAGTTCTTTTGATGATAAATAAACTGATTTTAAATGATAACCCAGAACAGAATTGGTATTTTGCAATTTATTTCAAAGCTTTGGAGAGACCAACCTAAAAAACAACACATTCAATTTGCATCGCCCAGTTGATCTGAAAAACCCTACGGACGCGCTGTCTTTTTCCCTATCTCCCCTGCCCACTCACCTACCGTAACGAATCCACATATCTGTTCTTCTGCTAGGCCTGGGACAGGATTCATGAACTTAATTCTAAACATTTCTTCACAAAAAAATAAATCTTTAACATCAATATTTATGGAACATGTCCACAAAATATCTAGCTGTCAACACTGAATATTGCACTGTTTATGAACTTACATTCATATTTTGTTGAAGTATTATTCAATAAATATATGTATAAAGGATTTTTGAATTGTTGCTATTTTTAGAATATTTAACAAAAATCTCACGTACCCCTTGGCATACCTTCAAGTACCCCCAGGGGTACGCGTACCCCCCTTTGAGAACCACTGATATAAACTATCAGACTGCGTGGTCGGTAGTAGTAGGTTTCATTAGGCCTTGAAGTTTATATGATTTATATTTGGTAGATTTGTATTGACACTGCAACAACTTTGAAGTCCAACAACGTCCCAGATCATACTGTGCTTGTATTTTACACCAGAATGTCTATCTGGATGTTTTTTTTTGGGCTGCAAATGAACTAATCTCCTTGCTGCTTGGTTGCCAAACTAGGAGCGGAAGCAAATTCAGGTGACCTTGGGTGTGATTAAAATGTAGGTCTGATCTTTCATTTCACTGAGTAATGAAGAGATTACTGTCCCGTTAATTGCTGTGTCCTCCCCACTACAGCTCTTAAAGTTCCTGGGATTGTCTCATTAGTATTCCCAGTGCACAGCTGCTGTTTGAGCTGGTGGTCACACTGAGCTTTTCTCTCCTTTCTGCCATTTGTTTGCAGCCCTTCTTGGCGAGCATTGAACTTAGTCGGCCAATTTTTATTATTTTTTAAGCAGTGCAATTTTTGACCATTGTAACTCAAAATAAACTTTTTTTCCGCTGTAAATGAATGAATGAATGTATATATTTGACATGGGAGAGGGGTAGGATTAAATAAGTCTTCCTACTCATTTTCGGACATGATGTAATGTGAAATTATATGAAATTGCCTGATGTGTAATGTTGGAGGTATGTCATGTTCGAAATAAACTAAGAAAGAAGAAATCTAAAAATACACACTTTGAACAACTCAAGATGCATATCGGCTTCTCTCAGGCAACTTTATTTCTTATATTTTCAAGTTTCCTATGACAAAAACTAGTCATATAAATAATTAATTCAATCATTACCATGAATTGACTAACGTGAATCCCGACTTAAACAAGTTGAAAAACTTATTCGGGTGTTACCATTTAGTGGTCAATTGTACGGAATATGTACTGTACTGTGCAATCTACTAATAAAAGTTTCAATCAATCAATTGGGTTCATTCTGTTATAATTTCCATTCCTGGTTCGATGACCCGCCCTATCTGGCTTCTGATTGGCCTGACCCTAATGTTTTGCCCTAATCTTAACCAATCGTGACTCACCATAGTAAACCAACCAAAAAAATCAAGGATTTTCTTATACTTAAACCAAGGTTTCCCAGATATTTTGTCCTCTGCCGGTGAATTTGCTTCACTACGTAGCTTTGATTTTTAAGTTAATCATTTTTAATGGAAAACCGTAGTTTTTACCACTTGATTATCAAACACCGTACTCATTACGAACAAAATGTAGTTGTTGGCAGGTATGGTAACGAGACGGATCAAGATTTTAACACATTGTAGGTCGGTAAAAAAACGAAGAAACACTGAAAATATTTATTTATATTTTTACAGAGAAAAAAAAAAGACAGATTTCCGACCATAGACGGAAAAATCACATGCCTCATAACCAGTGTTGCCACAGTTACCTTGAAAAACTAATCTGATTAATGACTACTGATTACTCCTCTAGAAATTGATTTTGTTACTATACTGATGTTATGATCCGCTGTCCGGGTCAGAGTCTGTTTGTTTTTCGAGTCACTTGTGTTTTCTGTTAGTTTTGGACTCCTTTAGTTCCTGTTGGTTACCATAGTTACTTATTATTTTTACCTGCCGCTTGTGTTCGGGACGCGCACCTGTTTTTAATTCCAGACATTATTTAAGCCGGCTTTTGCCAGTCAGTGGGTCTGGCTTCTTTGTTTGCGTCACGCTATTGTTATGTAAGTTTTGCTAAGTCTGTGCTAAGTTGTAGCGTTAGCTTCAGGTGCGATTGGCACCTTGTTCTGTCGGTTTGTATTCTGTTTTGTACCTCTTTGAGTGTTATTTTACGATTAAATCATGTTTCTACCTGCAAGTCCTGTCCGGAGTCGTCCGATTGCATCCTGGGAGAACAAACCCCGCATCACCATTTGACCTGGTCGTAACAGATTAGTTGATTTTAAAAGTAACTAAGTTAGATTACAACTTACTTTATTAGGTACATTCAACAATGCAGCTACCCACATTACCCCCGCCCCTTCAACATAAAAATGACTAGCGGTTTTACCAATAATCACTTTATTTAACATCAACAACTGCGCTTAACAGGCTTCACGGTGGCAGAGGGGTTAGTGCGTCTGCCTCACAATACAAAGGTTCTGCAGTCCTGGGTTCAAATCCAGGCTCGGGATCTTTCTGTGTGGAGTTTGCATGTTCTCCCCGTGAATGCGTGGGTTCCCTCCGGGTACTCCGGCTTCCTCCCACTTCCAAAGACATGCACCTGGGGATAGGTTGATTGGCAACACTAAATTGGCCCTAGTGTGTGAATGTGAGTGTGAATGTTGTCTGTCTATCTGTGTTGGCCCTGCGATGAGGTGGCGACTTGTCCAGGGTGTACCCCGCCCTCCGCCCGATTGTAGCTGAGATAGGCGCTAGCGCCCCCTGCGACCCCGAAAGGGAATAAGCGGTAGGAAATGGATGGATGGATGGAACTGCGCTTAACATAAATACTTGTTTTACATATTAAACAAATAAATAATGACAGTCTTTCTTTACTGGACATAAATACTTGTTTAATCTGTATATATATATATATATATTTTTTTTTTTAAACTGTTTTTCTTTACAGCAGTTGACATCAATTTTTAGTTTTTTATCAAATAAAATAAATACTGTCTTTTTACCTGACTTAAATACTGCATTGGCAAAACCTACAAATATAAATGTAACTATTAAATTATGTTTCACTTTTCTTATGATCACAGAACCTGTTGTTCACAACATCAGGGCAGCTAGACGGGGTTTTGCAAAACAGTGTACAACACCACGTTAGCTCTAATTGTTCTCTTGTTATAATCAAGTTATGAGTCAAACACTGGCGTGGGGTGAGTAAACCAGTGGTTGTACCTCATTGTCAGAAAGTTTATTTTCTCAATAAAGGACTCCTGAAACCCACTAATACCGACCACGCAGTCTGATTGTTTATATATCAATGATGAAATATTAACATTGCAACACATGCCAATACGACCTTTTTAGTTTACTAAATTGCAATTTTAAATTTCCCGCGAATTATCTTGTTGAAACTGTTGCGGTATGATGACGCGTGCGCGTGATGTCACGGATTGTAGCGGACATTTAGATCCCAGCTATAAGTCGTCTGCTTTAATCACATAATTACACAGTATTTTGGACATCTGTGTTGCTGAATCTTTTGCAATTTATTCAATTAATAATGGAGACGTCAAAGAAGAAAGATGTAGGTGGGAAACGTTGTATTGCGGCCGCCTTTAGCAACACAAACACAGCCGGTGTTTCGTTGTTTACATTCGGCTCTTACTGTAGACATGAGCGGAGTGCATGCGTCGTTCCTCCTCCAGCTGTGGACTCTTTTGCCTCCTCCCACTGGCCGCCACGGACCATCGGATGCTTACACCGTAGAGGGGGGGGGGGGTCTCAGCCTGGCTGCCTTGCCTCGTCGAGAAACATGATTTCCCTCGGATACACTGGCGGTCACTACATCCGTGGCCAGGTACGACAGTATAATCTAACTACAACACTAGTAACACAATAAGCAGATAAGGGATTTTCTAGAATTATCCTAGTAAATGTGTCTAATAAATAACATCTGAATCGCTCCCACTGCGCTCGTCTTTTTTTTTTTTTCCTGGTCCTTCACTCTCACTTTCCTCATCCACAAATTTTTCATCCTTTCAAAAATTAATGGGGAAAGCGTCGCTTTCTTGGTCCGAATCACTTTCGCTGCTGGTGGCCATGATTGTAAACAATGTGAGGATGTGAGGAGCTCCACAACCCGTGACGTCACGCGCACATCGTCTGCTACCTCCGGTACAGGCAAGACTTTAAAACCTGTAGAGGCCCTGATCTGATTTTTATTAGTAAAAACAGTATTTTACAGTTATTCTTATTGTGCATTTATATGTTTTATTTCCTGGCGACATCGAATGGATGGAATGGCCCATGAAGAGATAAATGAATAAAGACTAAAATAATAATGTCAGTCTGCCACTGAGCTTTACTGCCCTCTTGATTGATTCAATTTAATTCTCGGCCATCCTCGGCTGCAATTGTTCTTGAATATTTAATCCACTTTATTATTCCCTCCTTCATCCATCAGGTCCTTCAGGCCAGACTTTGTGTTGGTTCGCCAACACGCCTTCAGCATGGCCCAAAACGAAGACTTTAGGAACTTAATCATCGGTCTGCAGTATGCCGGCATTCCCTCCGTCAACTCGCTGGACTCCATCTACAACCTCTGCGATAAACCCTGGGCTGTAAGTAACGCAACAACAACAACAACAACAACAACAGCATTTGTCAACTTTCTCAGTCTTTTTTGCCAATTGTGCCAGCTTTTTTGAAACATGTT